>NW_015175439.1:161709-172864 GCF_001447785.1 Gekko japonicus
GAAAGCTGTGAGCAAGCGATTTGGCTACTACTGCATAAATGAGTTTGCTCTGGAGCCATCCTTCCTGAGCTAAGACAAAAATGTGTGAGCCGGAGGCTAAAAAACTGTGAGCTAGCCCACACTAACTCGGCTTAGAGGGAACTTTGAGTGGCCACTTTTTGTCGACTCTGCTTTCGGTGTTTCGTGCTTGAAATAGCTGAGCTGGGTAGGAAGGATGACTGTTGCGGGCCTCTGAAAACTGCCCCCCCGCCCAATTAACTTGTGAAAGCCACTGCCACAAGATGTGGGTGGGATGTTTGGGGGGGCGGACTCGTAGAGATGAAATATATTGTGAACAATCAAGCTTGCATTCAGGGACACTGAACCTCTTAAAAATAAATGCTGTTGAGAGAATGGGGGAGGGCAAACAGCTCTTTGAGCTTCCAGAGGCCTCTGGAAGGCTGCAGTTGGGAACAGAATGCTAGCTGCTAACTAAGAACCTTGAATCTGGTCCAGTGAGGCCATACATATTGATGCTCTCTAGCGTGTGCCTAAAATTAAAAACAACAACATACAAACCTGACTTACCCAAACTTTCCAAGGAGATGCAAAGCCATTGTTCACATTAGTGTTTGTCAGTCATTGTCATGATTTAATTTTATGGATACTTTGGACATATAGAGAGGATGAACGAAAGGAGACGAAACAAGTATACAAGACGAGTGTGGATGGGAGAGTTGGAAGGGGTCGACCTCAGCGAACGTACCTCAATCAGACTGAGGACATTTTTAGCAAAGGCCAGTTTAGGAGTACCCTAATTAAGTTAGTAACAATGGACCTACCTATATAGTTTAAGTTTAAAAAATTTGGCTCTCAAAATAAATTTCAATCGTTGTACTGTTGATATTTGGCTCTCTTGACTAATGAGTTTGCCCACCACTGGATGCGCTCTCGAAATGGCTCAAGGTCATCCCCGTCCCGTCTACATCATCTCGAGCCGCGATCAAAGCTATGTGGCGGGTTTTCAGCACACACAGCATCCCAGACATGCTGGTAACAGAAAACGGGGCAGCGTTCTCATCCGCTGAATTTGGAGACTTTGTGCAGCATTATGGTATTCTACACATCCGCTCTGCGCCCTTTCACCCAGCCACCAACAGGCAGGCGGAACGGATGGTGCAGACCACAAAGGAAGCGCTGCGCAGGATTGTCCAGGGAGACTGGGACTACAGGCTGGCCATGTTCCTCTTCGGTCAGAGGACCACCCCCCACACTACCACCGGCTGCAGCCCCACTGAGATGCTCATGGGCCGACGGCTGACAACACGGCTCTATCGCTTACACCCAGACTGGGCACCCAACCATGCGCCGGGGGCAGAACAACAGGTAGCACCCCGAGGATTCTTCCCGGAGGACCCAGTCTATGCCTGCAACTATGCGCGGTGCCCACCATGGATCCCGGCCCGAGTGATCAGAGTAACGGGTCTCCTCTCATATGAGGTTTCAACCGAGATGGCCAGTTGCTATGCAGACATGTGGACCAGCTCCGCCGCCACATACTTCCCTGGGACAAGCATCAGACAGGGGAGGTGGGCGTCAGTGAAGCCAAAGTTGAAGGCGAAACGAACAGTCCCCGCAGCGAGCCAGCCACAGCGGACTTAAGGCTGGCATCGGCGGCTACCCTGGCGCCACTCCAGGAGACAGCCGAAGCCCCAGCAGTGGTCCCGGCAGCCCCAGTGGAGCAGGCACTGGCCAGCAATGACTCCAACCGGCCCCTCGCGGAACCACGGAGGTCCACTTGGGACCAAAGGCGCCCTGAGTACCTCCAAGGACTATGTTTGTGGGCGGGGTATAAATTTGATAAATAAATAAAATAAATAAATAACATCCAAACTATGGGGGGAGGGGTGTAATGTATCGGGTGTTCAAGATGGCTGTGGCCGCGTGGGCCCGGCCACGCAGTCTAGCGGACCCCAACCTTCAATCCTACAGACAATAGCCACTACGGATCCTAGGACACACCAATGGGTTTGCCCGGATCCGAGAGTAGCCCTATCGAGACTGTGACTTGTAAATAGAACCTATCACAGGTGGGGTGTGGGGTGTGACACGCATTTAAGCCGGGATTGGATCAGCTTCGGTATCTCAGTTCCAGATGTAATCCAATAAACCTTGTGCTGTTTCACTATGCTGAGCCTCCACTTCCAGTACGTTTCAGGGTTTGCCCATCCACAAGATCCACAAGGGCAGATTGCAAGAGAATAACAGCTTCTGTAGGGCCATAACTCAAAAGGCCCTGATCCAAGTTCAGATCTAATCTCATGAAATAAGGATGTTCAGGTTGGTGGGCTTAGAGCGACCCAAGTGTAAATTCCTGTTGGGTTACTTTGAGTTGCTCTCTCTCTCAGCTTAGCCTAGGGGTTACCAACTGTGTCTTGGGAAATTCTTGGAGATATGGGGGCAGTGCCTGAGGAGGGTGGAGTTGGGGGAGGAGACTCAGCAGGGTATAATGCCATACAGCCCACCTTCCAAAGTAGCCATTATCTCCAGGGAAACTGATCTCTGTTGTCTGGAGACCAATTGTAATGCTGGCAATCCTCGGTACAATGCCATAACACTCTACGTAGGCCTACCCTTGTGGGTGATCCAGAAAATGCAACTGGTTCAAAATGCAACTGCCAGGGTCCTAACAGGAACACTCTTTAGAGCTCTGTCAGGTCAGCTGCTTTGGCTCCAGATCATGCTGGATCAAGTTCAAGGTTCTGGTGCCGACCTTTAAAGCCCTTAATGATCAGGGACCAGCATACCTTTGGGACTGCCCATCCTGGTATGTCCCCCATAGAGCGTTACAGTCGAGAGCCCAAAGAGCATCCATGTGTCCTCGGCCAGGGCCAGGGCCAAAAAAGCTCTGGCCCTGGCCTGGTAGAGCACTCTTCCAGGAGAGGTCAGGGCTCTGCGGGATTTAGGGCCTGCAAAACAGAGTTGTTCCATCGGACCTATAGCTGAGGGCAGTGTGGGGGCTCTAGTCTGTAACAAGTTTGGCCTCCCCCTCTTTTACCTTTTCCTTCCCCTTGCGTCCCCCCCCATTCCCCTTCACGGTTGTCTGAACATGGCCCCTTCATATGCTAGGAAAAGTTGCAGGCAGCAAGAGAAGAGGAAGAACTAGGGTTGCCAACCTCTAGGTGGGACCTGGAGAGCTCCCACTATTTGTTGGATCCCCAAGCATCGAGAATAAATCCACGTTTTCAAGAAAAGCAAAATTTATTTCAAAGCGTTGAAGACATACTCAAACACGTTCTTTGTTAGAACTGGGGATACACAGTTAGGTCAAGCATAATAAAGGAACTTCAAACAGATACAGATCCAATGAATAACTTTCCCGCTGGCGGGCTAATGAAACGGTTGCGCGCCCAGTCCATGGGAACCAGGCAGAACATCAGACAAAACACAGGTGCAGTAGTCATGGGAAAAGCAATAGGCAAGCGTTACAGCACCTTCTCCCCCACACAACCTCCAGCAGTTATCTTTTGCATTCCAACGCAGAAGCAGGATGATAGAAACCAAGCCGGGTGCAACAGGGAAGGATATGTACACAGAGGTCACAGAACACAGAATGGCAGCTTGCTGACATACTGCCCCCCTTAAAATACACTTACAACACACCTCCCGGGCCGGGCGGGAGATCTCCCGGGCTGGGCGGGAGACCTCCCGGTTTGTCCGGGAACCTTCTGTGGAAACTACGGATCAGGTAAGGGGCCCGAATATCCCCTTCTTCCACCCATTCGCGGTGCTGGGGACCGAAATCAACCCATTCGATAAGGTACCAGAGTTTACCACGTTTCACTTTACAATCCAGGATATCAGCGATCTCAAAATGTTCATCCCCTTCCAAAATGACAGGTGGAGGAGGAGTAGTTACAGGTCTCCATGGAGACGGGCCAGGATCCTTCTTTAACAGGCTCATGTGAAATACAGAATGCAAGGCACGTAAATTCTTAGGCAAAACAACATCAACTGCCACATCATTTATGACTTTGCGCACTTTGAAAGGGCCTATGAACTTCCATCCCAATTTCCTGCTAGGCCGCAGCATCTTAATGTTCTTGGTTGAGACATACACAAGATCCCCAGGTTTCAGATCAAACCCCACCACCCTACCCTTGTCTGCCTGGGTCTTGTAAGCAGCCTTGGCTGCGTCAAGTGTTTGGCATAACAGAGGCCATGCTTTTTGCAAGGACATACACCAGGTATCAGCATCCCCCACAGGACGTTGGCCCATCCCCTCCAAGAAAGGGAGGGGGGGGCTGTCGTAACCAGAGACAGCTTTATACGGAGACATGCCTGTGGAGCTATGGACAGTATTATTATAACAATATTCAGCAAGAGGCAATAAGTCACACCAATCATTCTGTTGATAATTAGTAAAACAACGCAAATATTGTTCCAGGGTCTGATTAACTCGTTCCGTTTGTCCGTCAGTCTCGGGATGATACGCGCTGCTGAGTCCTTGTTCCACCCCTAAAATGGAAAGAAGTTCCCTCCAAAATTTAGAAACAAATTGGGTCCCCCTGTCAGAAATTAACTTAGTAGGTAATTGATGAATTTTCACCACGTGAGACATAAACGATTTCGCCAACCTTTGAGCTGTAGGCAAGGAAGGAAAAGGTACAAAATGAGCTTGTTTAGAAAACAAATCAACAACCACCCAAATGACAGTGTTCCCTTTGCTCGCAGGGAGGTCAGTAATAAAATCCATGGATACCACTTCCCATGGTCTCGATGGAGTAGGGAGTGGCTGTAGAAGACCAGGAGGCTTGCCCAATCTGGGTTTAGTCAAGGCACATGTTTGGCAGGACCGAACAAACATCAAGAGGTCTTTGCGCATATGTGGCCACCAGAACTGTCTGCGGATGAGTTGTAGAGATTTAACAAAACTCCAATGCCCTGCCAGTTTCGAACCATGAGCAGACTCCATCACCTCCCTCCTCATTGAAATAGGCACATACAGTTTGTCTCCAGAATAAATCAGACCATCAGGGCTACGGACACAATCAGGCAACGTTGTCAGGGAGGCATCATCCTCAACAGTCAAAGCAGACAGATATTTTTGGACCCAGGCCCCCCCCCCACAGGGAAAAGGGAAGGCGTAGTCTCATCAGAGTGTGGAATTGCCCGCGCTTGCGCCCTGGTGACCACGGCCCCCCCCAGATGGGAGGGGGAAAAGACAGAGTCCATGATGATCTCACGCTGACTGTCATGTTGTGGGAGGCGTGAAAGCGCGTCAGCCAGGGAATTCGCCGCCCCAGGGAAATGACGAAGAGTGAATCGAAACTTAGCAAAGAAGTCCGCCCAACGAAGTTGCTTAGCGTTGAGAGAACGGGGGGATTTCAGCATCTCCAAATTCTTATGGTCAGTCCAGACTTCAAATGGCAGTTGCGCCCCCTCCAACCACTGCCTCCACGTGGAGAGAGCCAGCCGGATTGCTGACGCCTCCTTTTCCCAAATCCCCCAGTTTCGTTCAGCGTCAGAAAACTTTTTAGACACAAATGCGAGGGGATGTAAACGACCATCCTCCCCCTCCTGCAAAATCGCGGCCCCCATTGCCACATCCGAGGCATCAGTTTGGACAATGAATTTCTTAGTTTCATCAGGGCGCGCCAGCACTGGCTCAGAGGTGAACATCAGTTTAAGTTTCTCAAAAGCCTCTGCGCAAGCAGGGGACCATTTAAGCGGGGCGCCTGGTTTCGTAGCATCAAACCCCTTTCCCTTGGTTTTGAGCAAATCAGTCAGGGGAAGGGCAATTTGAGCGAAATTCTGGATGAAATTTCTGTAAAAATTGGCAAATCCGAGGAACATTTGCAATTGTTTGCGGGTCCTGGGGGGCTCCCAGTCAAGTACAGCTTGAATTTTAGCAGGGTCCATTTCAACCGTCCCCCCAGAGATGCGATAGCCCAAAAAGTCAATGCATGTCTTGTGGAATTCACATTTTGACAGCTTTGCAAACAAGTGGTGTTCATAAAGTCGTTTAAGGACCTTGCGCACCAATTTAATATGCGACGGGAGGTCCTGAGAGTACAGCAACACATCATCAAGGTAAAGGACCACTCCCTTGAATAGAAACTCATGTAGGACCTCATTGATAAGGTTCATGAAGACCCCCGGAGCCCCTTGAAGGCCGAAGGGCATAACGAGGTACTCAAACTGCCCCAAAGGGGTATTAAATGCAGTCTTGCTTTCATCCCCCTCCCGGATGCGCACACGGAAATATGCATCCCGGAGGTCAAGTTTCGAGAAGATTTTGCCCTTGGTGGCCTCAGCTACCAAGTCCTTGATTAGCGGGAGGGGGTAAGCATTGGATAAAGAAACAGCATTCAGACCCCTATAATCAGTGCACAATCTGAGCCCCCCGTCTTTCTTCTTTCGGAAAAGTACAGGCGCGGCGAAAGGGGAGGAAGCCGGGCGAATGAAACCTCGGGCTAGGTTTTTATCAATAAAGTTCCGCAGTTCAACTTTCTCAGCCGGCCCCATCGCATAAATTTTACCTTTGGGCAATTTACAGTCAGGCAAAAGTTCAATAGCACAGTCAGTCGAGCGATGGGGGGGCAATTCGTTAGCTTCCTCTTCGCCAAACACTTTCGCCAAGTCTCTATACTCTCGAGGCAAAGAAGCTAACTCTTCCGGTTGCAAAGTGCCGCAGGGGAACTGCGCGGTCGGCTGGTCCCCCCACGAGTCCACCCAGCAGTGATTTACACACTTAGCCGACACAAACTTGACAACCCCTTCTTCCCACAAGATGTAAGGGTCATGGGTAAACAACCAGGGACTCCCCAGAACTAAGTCGAATTGCGATTTAGGGGTGACAATGAAGGATCTGGATTCCCAATGATCGCCCGCCCCCAGCCGCAAAGCCATAGTCTCGTGCGTACAAGGTTCCATGGGTGCCCCATCCATCTGGGTAAAAATGATGGGAGACTTCAAGGGGGCTATCCCCGCTTCCAGTGCCAACAACACTCTAGGGCTGATGAGATCCCTCCCACACCCAGAATCAATCAACGCTCTCACCCTAACGTGGGTTCCCAGGAGCGGATTCATTAATGAGACAGTCACGAAAAATAGGGAAGGGGTTTCTCTCACCACCTTGGGCGCAGCATTAGAATGGCCTTGTCGTTTTGCGCCTCTCACAACAGGCCGTTGTCGTTTTCCGCCGTTTCAGGCACCACCTCTTCTTCTGACTCGGCAGCAGACGGATCGTTCCCCTCCGAGCCTTGGGCCGCCTGCAAAGCTTTGGAGAAACGCGGTTTAGCCATTCCCTTCTTCCCCGTCAGCGGTGTCTTCGGGCTTGGAGTAGGCGGCTGTACTTTACGGCTGCCACAATCCACAGCGAAGTGCCCCTTCTCCCCGCACTTGAGACAGAGCCCCATCTTCATACGGAGTTCTCGAGCTGATTCCGACAGGCGTTGAGTCTTGGGTTTGAAGGCACCGGCCGCGGCGGGTCTGTTGGTCGTAGCAGCCAGGTCGAGTTTGATGGTGGTGAGGCGGTCTTCCGCATTTTCAGCTTCCTGGGTCCAGGCCATTAGGGAGACAGGGTTGACAGTTTTCAGAACCGTTTCTCGGATATCTGCGTTGAGACCCAAGCGATACATCTCAGCTAATATATGGTCAGGGTAGTCTCGGAGCTTTGCGGCTTGCTTGTGGAATTCCAGAGTGTACTCGCGAACCGACTTCTTGTTCTGGCGATAGGTGCGGAGAAACGCTTTAGCCCTTTGACTCGCGTTGACATCTTCAAATCTCGCCCGCAGCGCCCACATGAATGCTCGCAAATTCAAAAGTTCCGGACCGCGGTCATTGTGCAGTCCAACATACCATGTGGCGGCGTCTCCTTTCAGTCTTGCCGAGATGACATCAATAAGACCAGCTTCATTTCGGAACAGGTGTCGACTTTCTTCTACGAATTTATGCACCCTCACCGTGAAGAAAGCGAGTTCATCTGGGTTGCCGTCGAAGGTAGCCTCCAGTAGATCCTTGGGTCTGGGCCGTGGAGGCCTTACCAACGGGCCCAGCTGAGCCGGAACTCCCCTGGGAGGGAAACCCGGCACAACCGGTGGCCCCGCTGGCATTGGCCTCAGTGGTGGCGGCAGACCCGGCACCGGCGGACCCCCCGGCATCGGCGGTTGCACAGGCACTTGCAGAGGCGGTCTCACTGGCGGCTGTACAGGTACCTGCTGCGCTGGAACTCCCGGTGCTTGCAGCGGTGGTCCCGTCAGCGGTTGAGCAGGCATCGGCGGCGCGGGAAATCCCGGTGCAGGAGCAACTTGTTGCTGCGCGGCGTGTGCGTCAAGGAAATTAGCCATTCTAACGTCCATCATTCCCGGTAGACCTTCCATCACATCCTGGAATGCCCGCAACAAGTCTCTCACCGAGTCTTCCATCATTTTTACCCAGATAACAATATGTTGGATCCCCAAGCATCGAGAATAAATCCACGTTTTCAAGAAAAGCAAAATTTATTTCAAAGCGTTGAAGACATACTCAAACACGTTCTTTGTTAGAACTGGGGATACACAGTTAGGTCAAGCATAATAAAGGAACTTCAAACAGATACAGATCCAATGAATAACTTTCCCGCTGGCGGGCTAATGAAACGGTTGCGCGCCCAGTCCATGGGAACCAGGCAGAACATCAGACAAAACACAGGTGCAGTAGTCATGGGAAAAGCAATAGGCAAGCGTTACAGCACCTTCTCCCCCACACAACCTCCAGCAGTTATCTTTTGCATTCCAACGCAGAAGCAGGATGGTAGAAACCAAGCCGGGTGCAACAGGGAAGGATATGTACACAGAGGTCACAGAACACAGAATGGCAGCTTGCTGACACTATTGCAATGGATCTCCAGCCAATAAAGATCAGTTCCCCTGAGAAAACAGCTGCTTTGGAGGCTGGTCTCCGTGGTGGTATACCCTACCGAGGTCCCTTCTCCCCAAACCTCCCCCTTTCCAGGCTCCCCCCCCAAATCTCCAGATATTTCCCAACCCAGAGCTGGCAACCCTAAGGAAGACCCAACATGAGATGGATTAACTCAGTCAAGGAAACCACAGCCTTCAGTTTGCAAGACCTGAGAATGGCTGTAAGCAATAGGATTAATTCATAGGGTTGCCATAACTGGGAAGCGACTTGACAGCACGTAACGCACGTAATGGCCAGTCCACGCCTGGCTTTTAGTCTGAAAACAATGATTTTAAGGTGCTCAATTGTGTTTAAGCTCTGGTGGGGAACTATTCTTTTAAGATCCTCACCTGTTTGTTTTCTGTGCTCTGGTTGGTTTTTTTAATTCTGTATTTTAGGTAATACTTGTAATATTTTATGTTCTGTCAGGGGTCTTGTTGTAGAAAAAGAGCTGCCGGAGCTCATTAGCATAACTCATTAGCATAACTTATTTGCATATGCCACGCCCCCTGACATCACCGGAAGTGACAGAAGGCCACACCCCCTGACATCACCGGAAGTGTGTCAGAAGGCCCGGCTACTTACCCTCCTGCTTCATCCTCATTCCCAAAAGGAATGAGGATCGAAGCAGAGGGCGGGGTAAAGAAGGGGGCGGGGCTTCACCACGTGACCGCCCCGCCCCCTAGAGGTTCTCTTCCGGAGCTCCGTCCCTGAGAGCCCCCCCCCGACTAGAGCCCTGTGTTCTGTTCTGTTTTGTAAGCTGCCTTGGGCAGGTTTCCTGGAGAGATGCCACAGTTTTTTCAAAATAAATAAAGACCTACCTCACAGGGTTGCTGTGAAGATAAAGTGGAGGATAGAATAACTTTATATGCCACCCTGATCTCTTTGGAATAAAGACAGGCTGCAGGTGAGGTAAACAATGTTTGCTGATAATAAATAAACAATAATTGCTTGCTGTAGCATTCAAAAAATCAACTAGGAAGTCTGCTCTGCTCCTTTGGGAATGATCAAGCTGCAGCTAATGAGGCAAAACTAAAACTCAGATGCCAACCAGACATATTACAGGAGCTGAAAGTAAAAACAGGAATCCTGGAAAGAGTGATTTACTTGCAACCGTAGCTACACGTACACTTAAAAGGCAGCTGTGAGTAGATCTGAGGTCTAAACCCTGAAAGGAAAATTCTCCCCCTTGTGGCCTTTGATGGTCACTGTGGACCTGGTAACCAAAAAAGCTGCATGGGAAAGGGGGGGAAGCTGGCTAGACTGCTCGTAGGGCTGCCAACCAGCAGGGGTTGCCTGGAGATCTCTGGAGAAGAGCTGATCTCTGTAGTCTGGAGACCAGTTGTAACTCCAGAGATCTCCAGGCAACCCCTGGTGGTTGGCAGCCCTACGAGCAGTCTAGCCAGCTTCCCCCCTGGAGGAAATGGCTGCTTTGGAGGATGGACTCTGAGACGTTAAATCCTGCTGCGTCTTTTAGTGTGTGTGCACGCATGTGTGCAGTTATAATCAGAATTTTTCTCCTAATAAATCCCTCTTGGCTCCTTACTCCCCCCAGTAATTCCTCCCCCTCCTGGAGATTTTATACTGATAGGCTCTCCATTTTCTTCTGACTGATGGTCAACTAGCCCCCTCCCAGGTCTGTTGTTGTTGGAGGGTAAGAGCGGATTCCTCAGCTTCTTAGATGTGGGGGTGTTAGCCAAATTGCCTTTAATTATTAATTAATCTAGGTGAAGTTATGATTATTAATTGGCAATAGGCAAATTAGGGTTCTCACCAATGTATACAGAAGTCCCACCCTTGCTGTAAGTATCTGAACAGACACAGAGACTGGATTCAGTAAAATATAATGTCTCTTTACTGAGATATATATATATCATTCAAACAATACACAACCACACACACACTTATACATATGCTAGGAAATAAAGATAGATACTTAACACAGTTGCTTTAGCAGGATATTCTTTGGTTTGACAATATTTACCTGGTCCGAAGAGATGAAGCTTGCCAAATGGAAAAATAAGGGAATACTAGAAAAATGGGGATTTTACTAGGAAAATGGAGTGTGCAGACTGACCAGCAGAAAGCACAAGGTAGGCCTTAGCTGCAGACTAAAAGCCTGGGGTAGGATGGGTAGCAGATTGCTACAAGGATGAGAGTCAGAGAGTATAGCGGTCGTTGAGGGGGTGTAGAGAGAGAGTGAGCACATGGCCGGCTGGCCCCTTTTATAAGG
>NW_015175439.1:174223-196914 GCF_001447785.1 Gekko japonicus
GAGGAGGACCCAGTAGAGAGTTTTGGGAGCGGATATAAAAGCGAAGAAATTAATACCATTCTCAAAGCTGGGGACCTCCAGTAATGGCAAGCAAGGAAGAGGATTTATAGTGCATGAACTGAGATTGTTAACAGCAACCCGAAGGAGGATCAAACAAGCCGGAAGGAGAAGACAACAGAGGAAGCTCCTCCACGTCAGCGACACTAAAAGTACCCAGCACGCAAAGAAGCGGTTCTGAATGTGCCCAGAAAAGGCTTTTTTATTAACAGAAACTCAAAGGAACATTACTAACATACTAACAGAGAATTTCATGTGACCGGAAACTAAGAAAAGAAGTTTGACAACACACAGAAGAAGCCCAAGAAGATTAATTGGACATTACTAACAGTTTAATTTACCAGTTTATATATCACTCAGCTTTCTCTTTCTCCCACTGTCTACCCTTCCCATTTCTTCTTTTAAGCGAAATACCTCCCCTTTTTAGGGGAGTCAATAAAATCTTTATTAAAAAATTTTTTTAAAAAAAAAACTAATATTTTTTTTTTGCAAGCCTGGGGAGGTGTCCAGATGTATGCAGAAATCCCAACATCTAATGGCAGCTTCATTTTATTGCCCTACAGATAGGTACAAGACCATCAAGTTTGCTATAAAGTGAGTGCTATGAATCAGTGACAACCCCTCAGCCAAGTCTGGAGAATAGCAAATCCTACCTGTCTGAACTGTTCATTACAGCAAGCTAGAATCTTGTTTAACAGAGCAGTCCAAAAGGCACTGAGATTCAAACTTCAGTGCAGTAGAAACAAGTCCCTCCCCCCCTTCACTGTTGCTGGTGCGGTCCTCCTTGTTTTGTTTTAGTTTGACAGATTCTGGCCGTTCACCATTGCTTCCCCTTGCAACGGAAATGTTAATGGAGGCTCCAGAGCACTGTATTATGCTCAACATCAAAGGCATGCAGCACCACGCGGAAGATGCAAAGCAGGGAGGAAGTTGGATGCCCATTTCCTAACATTCTGATGACGGCAGAATTTCCAAAAGATGCGGAGGAGGGGCGTTAGTTGGCAGATAAAGAGGGCATAAAAGGCAGGAGGAATAGATGGGTGCCAACTGATGGAAGACAGAGCTGTCTGCAGTGTATTCTCCACCAACTTGGGAAGAAGTGATTTTTAGAGACGGGCATCATGGATCAAGAGGAATACAGACAGAGAGGTGAGGAAACAGAAGGTTGAAGGGAGGTTTGGCAATGCTCATCCAGCTTGGGTAGTGCTCTGAGCTCGGTGGAACCTTGCGTGGTCTTTAAAAGGTTGAACAAATCTGTGGAACTGCTATTTGCCTTGATTTGCTATTTGCCTTGACCCAGAGCCCCCTTGTTCAGAGAGAATCTCTCTCTGGATACTAGGTGCGGTAGTTTTATTCCTTACTTATGAGCTCTCCAGAGGCACTTGGCAAAAGAAAGCTAGTCTGCAGGTCCCATTGGTCAGATCCAGCAGGGCACCTGGTTGAAATATTTTGCCAGAAACGTATGAACCTTTTTGTCATGCCTGCCTGCTTTCGGCACTGACAGCATCTCCTGACCTTTGCTAACAGAAAGGATTTTAGAACCTGATCTTTGAACAATGATACCCCACCATCAAGTCTCACGCCTGCCCCCAACTTTTCAAGGCAAGCCACTCTCTCTCTCTCTCAGCCTCCAGCCCACCCCCAGTCTGGAATATGAAGATAAAACATTCCTAGCGTGCAGTTGCTACCATCCAATGAAGTACGATATTGAAGCTTCATGAATCAAAACAAAAGTAGTCTAAAAATACTACTGGATTTTCTTATTATTTTGTACAAAGAAAGTAACACTTAAAGTGTAATGGGGTTATTCATAGGGACATAAGTCTGCCGTGTTCAAAGGTAAGTCATTTGGTAATTCTCAGTCTAATGTATGACCAGCTTTCTTGGAGAAGTATTAGGAGTTTGAGCAGACAGCCAGTGAAATTAATTGTGGGGGGAGTGCCTCATTTGTAAATGCAAGCCGTCTGTTTTGATGCAGCAGGAGATGACCGTGCATGTCTGAAACAGCCTCCTATGGTGGATGTCTTGTTCAGAATTTGATTTTTCTCCTTCTTCTTACAGGGAAAGAAATGGTGGATTACATTTTTCAGTACTTGACCACGCTGAGAGAGAGGCGGGTGTCTCCTGATGTGAAGCCTGGATACATGAGAGGCCAGCTGCCCCACAGAGCCCCCTTGGAGTCGGAAAGCTGGGACAACATCTTCCAGGACATTGAGAAGATCATTATGCCTGGGGTAAGGGCATGCAGTGGGCATGCTAAGGAGGCTGGGATTTGGGTTGCTGTGAATTCTCAGCTCAAGACAAAGGTAACGGATGAAATCTGCATTTGGCATAGCTTTTTAGTTTCCAAACAGGATATCTCCAGAAATGGAGGTCAGAGGCAGAAAAATGACCCAAATTTGACTCCAGAAGCACACTGCCTTCACACCACTTCTTGCTCAGGGTGTGTTGTCCACAAAAGGCCTTTAAAACATTTGTTTTATGAGAAACATTGACTGGAACAGGAGCTGTTCCTCATCTGGTCTACTTAATGTCACTCACAACAGCATTGTATGGGAGTAGAAGAAGGGGCTGCAATTAGGGGGAAATAGATATGGCTACCACTCCCCCCCCATGCTCCTGTTATCTTAAATTTGAAGTAATGCCACCATAGTGGTAAGGGGGGAATGGCTGCACTGAAATAACCAGCTGCACTGCTCGAAGTGCTAGAGAAAACGGTTGCACACATAAAAGCAACACATGTTGCACCGATATTTTAGTGAATCGTATTGTACTGTATTGTTTTATATTGTTTTTATTGTTTTAACCTTGGCATTTATGCCTCGTTGTAAGCCGCCCTGAGCCTTTGGGGAGGGTGGGATATAAATCCAAAAATAAATAAATAAATAACTAAATACATGTGTTGTGGGCAATAAGATCTCTGCAGTATTGCCTGTGACTCGCTTTTGACCAAGGCGTGCAAAGGGACAGAACCTTGTTTGGAAATAGCAACTATGGATCATCCCATAGTAGTTTTAGACCAGGTACTGCAGCCCACTAGCAGCTCCAAGGCAAATCAAAGAAACTGAGAGAATATTCATGTGGGGAGGGGCTGTGGATCAGTGGTAAAGAACCTGCTTTGTATGCAGAGCTGTGAACCCCCCCCCCCCCCAGTTCACATCTTGCCTCTGTCACAAACTTACTAGGCTGGTCCTAGGTGACTCTTCTCGCAGTCTCAAGCTGCCATCCACCATATGGAGATAATGCTAGCCTACCTTATAGAGCTGTCGTAAGAATTCCTGAAATAATGTTCATGGAACATTCTAAACACTAGAATTGTGCTGTGCGGACCATGAGGGTAGATGCAAAAAAGAACAGAGGTATTATCTGAGATGATGGAAAGGGATAAACCCGAGGGCAATTCCATGCTGCACACGATGCTTGATTTTTTATTTATTTTTTTATAACAGTTTCAGATAAATGTTCCTTTTTGTGTAGCACCCTTTGCTCCATTAAGATCTGAGATTAAACCACTGGGAACCATTGGACATAACTAAAAGATATTAGACTCTGATGGAAAATGATTGCTGTTTCCTGTTTAAGAAATATATCTCATCCATGTGTTTCACTGAGATAAATTCTTTTGCCTAGGTTTGTGGCTTATCTTCTGTACGCACTCGACTACATTTCCTTTACCACCTTCAGTTACCAGATCTGAGATGCACGCATCAGAGGGCCTACTGTCCTCTCCTTTCATGTACAGTTAGCAAAGGAGGAGTGGGTCTCCAGTATTTTATACATGTTGCATAAAAGATAGACATTTTGCTGGGGTAGGTTTTCTTGCTCCTGCAGGACAGATTCCTGTCTTCTGCGTCAAAATTCTGAAGCCTCGCTTTCCTTTGCATCCTCATCATCTTCCTTTCTTGACTGGATTTTTGCTCTCTAACAGTCTGGTCAAGCTATTCGTATGGTTTTATATTTTTCTGACTTTTCAACCTAGGTTGTCCATTGGCAGAGTCCACACATGCATGCCTACTTTCCGGCTCTCACCTCGTGGCCATCTTTGCTGGGGGACATGCTGGCAGACGCAATTAATTGCCTGGGATTCACTTGGGTAAATTATGTGGCTTGGTTTAAGAATTTTGATGCTGTTTTGATGTCTTTCGTTAGTGTTACAAACTGAAGTCTGTCGGCTGACGAAAGATCTTTGTCACTGACTAGCCTTTTTAAATCATTCATTTACTGAATTTCCGTAAATTTTGCAAATTATTTAGAACAGTATAGGTGTCTTTTGAAATTATGGCATAAATTTTATGACTTATTTTTAATGCAAAGTTATCATACAATAAATCCTTACGGGGTTTTATAATTGTAAAAGGGATTAACATTCATACGTAATTCACTATTAAAAACACATACACAAAATAAAAACTAAATTAATTCCTACAACAATGAGAGATGGTTGCCCTGGAATATCTTTTCATTTCTTTTCTCCAGACAATTTCACCAGTGCAGCCCCCCTCAGACTCTGCCCCATTTAGAGTTCGTTTTAACGAAAGCGGCCATCCTGTGTATATTTACCTGGGATGTTTAGTCATGCCGGCCACATGACGACGGAAATGTCTTCGGACAGCGCTGCCTCTTGGCTTTGACACGGAGATGAGCACCGCAACCGTAGAGTCGGATTCGACTGGCTTTCGAGCAAGGGAACCTTTACCTTTACCTAAACCCCATTTAATCTGGTAGAATTGACTTCTGCACAAACATACAGTCTTCTGGCACTCTAAAGAATGACAGATTTATGAAAGCATAAGATTTCACTGGCTGGAGTTCACTTCATTGGATGCATGGTGTGAATTCCTGCTCAGCAGATACAGAGTCACAGAATCATAAGAGTTGGAAGGGGCCTTAGAGGCCATCTAGTCCAACCCCCTGCTTAATGCAGGATCAGCCTAAACCTGAAGCATCCCTGACAAGTATTTGTCCAGCTGCTACTTGAAGACTGTCAGTGAGGGGGAGCTCAGGACCTTTCTGGGCAGCAGATTCCACTGCTGAACTATTGTGTGTGTATTCACATACACAGAGAGAAATGCTTTGAAACTCAGGAGGTATTTTTGCATACCTATGCAGAATTTAAGAGCATACAGAATTAGCGTAGTGACTGTTGGCACAGTTGCAACTGGTGATAATGATCTTCCTAGTTACGTTATTTAATTCCTGTGGTGAATGAGCCAAATGAACACTAGATGGCATGAATGTACAGTGTTTTGCACAATGCAGCTGCTAAGGGAGGTCCAGCGACTGCCAGCTGTAATATATAAAAGCATCTGCCATAGCTCAGCTTGACTTTTTTGTACCTATAAATGCTGGGGAGGGTGGGGAGGGCGAGTGCTCAGTGGTTGCCTGGCAAGCACAGCCCGTCTTTTTCTTTCCTTTGACTGAGCCAGAGAATTATAGAACTGCCCTGGTGCATGAGAGCTAGCAGTTGCCTTTGGCAAACATGAATACTTGGGGACGAATATTGGTCCATGCCACCCCACTCCAAGAAGTGGACTAGTTATACTGGATATGGATATGGCTGGACCTGAGAAAATGCTGTTAGAAAAGGATAGTCAATATAAAGGGAAAGGAAGATGGAGGGTACATAATACATCTGGGACATAATATCGGTAAAAGAAGCAACGGCGATCACTATACTCTTGATCAATGGTGATTCCCCATGTGGTGTGTTCTGTGTAGCTGAGTGTGAGGCCCCAACTAAATATGACATGCAGTTTATGTACCTTCCTGCCCCCTTTTAAAAAAATTACCAAATGCAGTCCCAGGAAGTCTGGATTTGAAGCCAGTGTGGTGCGGATGGCTGTCAGATTAGAAGCCCAGGTGCAGATCCCGACTCTGCCCTGGAAATCTGCAGGGTGACCTTGGGCCAGTCACTCTCCCTCAGCCCTAGCCTACTTGGCAAGGCTGTTGTGATAATAAAATGGAGGAGGGGGAGCCATGAACACCACCCTGAGCTTCTTGGAGGAAGACGTGGATAAAAATATACTAGATTTGAGTGGAGGAACAGAAGAGACTGTTTCGATCTCTTTCACTCCAGCCATTTTTTCTGGTCAAATCCAGTGATTCTCTCTCACACACACACCCTGGCAGCTTTTCATTAGAAAATATAAACATCAGAAAATATAACAAGAGCACTGACTTGCGGGGGGGGGGGAGCTGGCACTCTTTAGCTGTGTGGTCTAGTGGTGAGACCCAGGTTCGAATCCCCACTCATGCCATGGAAGCTTGCTGGGTGTTCTTGGGGGCCAGCCACACACTCTCAGCCCAAACTGCCTTGCAGGTTTTGTTGTGAGGATAAAATGGTGGGAAGGAGGCCAGTGTAAGCCTCTTTGGGGTCCCCCAGTGGGGAGGAAGGCAGGGAACGAATGAAATCCATAAATAAATAATAAACTTTCTGAAAAGCATGTCGATTACTTAGGAGACAGGATCTGGGCTGCCAGGAAGGATTGTCTAACTGATGCAACGGGTCTTACTCGTTTTCAGGCATCCAGTCCCACCTGCACAGAATTGGAAATGAACGTGATGGATTGGTTGGCTCAAATGTTGGACCTTCCTGATATGTTCCTGCACTATCATCCAGACAGCAGGGGTGGAGGCATATTACAGGTAAATGACTGACACTGGAGGGCTGTTGTGTGGATTTTTTTTTTTAAAGTCTCTTCAGGGGGCACAAGATCCAGCTCACTTTGCTGCAACTAAGCAGGTCTGGGGCTGTTCAGTACCAGGATGCGAGACCTCTTGGGACTCCTGTTTAAGTCCCTCTCTGTTCCTGCTGTTTCATGACTGAAGAAAGGCTGGATAGAAATGTAATCATACTTTTTTAAGGTATCATGCAGAATGGATTGCATTCAATGGTAGTTAGTTAAAGGTTAGTTTTGGATTTGTAGCCTGCATTGGCAACACCACCAGTTCTCTAGGGTAAAAAGAGAGTTTTCTGATCTCTTCTGCAGCTAATAATTGGTTCTTTCTTCACAGAGCACTGTTAGCGAATCAACTTTGGTTGCTCTGCTGGCTGCAAGAAAGAATAAAATTCTAGAAATGAAAACACTAGAGCCAGATACGGACGAATCAACTCTAAACTCTCGGCTCGTCGCTTATGCCTCAGATCAGGTAGATTGCTGCTGGCACACATAAACTGGTTTTCTGTGGTATTATTGGATGTGCATCTTAGTCCTTGCTGCCAGGGCCTGAGTGTAGGGTGCAGTATACGACAGTCACATCACAAGAGTGTGACAACAGGATAAAAAGGAGACGCTTTACTGGAAAGTGCGTGGGATCTGGTAGGTTAGCCCTGGACCGGGTTACTGGATCTGGAATCATTAATGATGGAGGACAGACCTGGCCTACTTTCCAGACTTGATGCAAAGACTGCGGATGTTGATGCAATGGATGTGAAGTGCATTGAGCACTTAGGAAATATGCTTTATAGTCAGTATTTGTATTTGCATCCTGGGTCAGTAACTAAAAGTTTTGCTGGAGGACCGCTTTGAGAAAGCTTCCTCCATTTCTCTCTGTCACCTACTATTACAAATTTGTTTTCTTCTGTTCACATTTGTTTTCTTCCTGAGCTGGCAGGAAGCAGGAAGCAATCTTCTGGAGGCCAGTTTTTGCCACAAAGCCTCCAGTGGCTGACTGATTATATAGAGAGAGCTTTTTCCAGCATTTTGTTTTTCTTATGCATGTACTTGTAAGGCTATAAAGAGGACAGGCATTTTTTTGGGGGGGACTTTTTATTTATTATTTATCATAGCATATTCAAACATGTATTGATACATATATACATACATCATTTATGAGTCTATTTTTTACTTTTTTCCTCAATCCATTTATATACTCTAAACCATCTTTTCTGAGATATCTTATAATCCTTTCCTTGCAATATTACATTCAGTTTGTCCATTTCTGCCACTTCTAATAGTTTCATAGCTATTCTTTTGTTGGAATCTTTTCTTGTTTCCAATACTTTTCTATTAGTATTCTAGCTGTTGTGAGAATGTAAGTCAATAAATATACATCATTTTCCTGATAGCCATTGGGAATTATATTTAACAGCTAAATCTCTGGACACGGTTTTAAGTTAATATCTAATATTTCCATTATTATTTTACTTACATTTTGCCAAAATTTACAAATTTTTCCGCATCTCCACTACATGTGGAAAAAGGTACCTATATTGGCTTTACATCTCCAACAATTTAAACTTGCTGTTTTGTACACTTTGGCTATCTTTTCTGGTGTCCAATACTACCTATGAAATATTTTAAATACATTTTCTTTGAAAGTTACTGCTCTCATTAGTTTCGCTGCTTTCCATGTTTTAAGCCAATCCTCTATTTGAATAGTTTTTCCCAAGTCTTTCATCCACATAATCATTGAGTTCTTTATTATCTTTATCAGGCATCTTTAACTGTAATTGTCCTGCAGCCAGATGCTTCCTGACCAGCCCAGCTAGCTATTCAGTGCCTGAAATCTGTTCTGCTTCTCTTCTCAGGCCCACTCTTCCGTGGAAAAAGCGGGGTTGATCTCCCTTGTGAAGGTGAGGTTTCTGCCAGTTGATGAGAATTTTTCCTTAAGAGGTGAAACTCTGAGAGAAGCCATTGAGAAGGACAGAAGCCGTGGCTTGGTGCCTTTTTTTGTGAGTAGTGATCTCTCTCTTGCCTTGTCTACTGTGGTCATGTCACTGATTATTAAGTTGTCATTTTGTAAAGTTTCTGCTTCACTTTCTAACCATTGTAAAAAGAGCAGTAGACAGAGACACGACCATCGTTTTTATATTTGTAATTTTTAACCTTTAATTCACTACAGCCAACCTAGGGCACAATGTTATCATCAATTTTTTCCCCCAGGCCACAGGAGGGAAATTAGGACTTCCCTCTAGACAAGGGATATGCATATGAGTCATGCATCTCAGGCATGCATTCAATAAGGCTCTTGGGTCTCAGAGCCCTCAGCCAATTCCTAATAGGTTTGCTTAGTTTTTGCTCAAGATGGGTAGCCGTGTTAGTATGTATGTAGCTGTAGAAAAGAGCAAGAGTCCCGTAGCACCTTAAAGACCTTAAAAATATGTGGCAGGGGAGGAGCTTTTGTGACTCTCTGCTCACTTCTTCAGATATCATTTTGCTGTGTGCTACTTGTTCTAAAGGGCCTGAGGGAGAAATCTGGGATTTTATCCTCACGGTGCAGGACGAGCAGTAGAAAAGAACTCTCCTGTGCTAGATGTCAGAAGCCATTGCAAACATGGAGAAGGGCCTACCTCAGTGGTCCCCAGCCTTTCCAAGTAGGAGGACCCCTTTACAACATTAAAAAAATTGCAACCCCTCCACACAGGATAGTAATTGTTCTTTTCGTATCTGTTGATTGAGAAAATACATAATGACAAAAAGATCAAAATGACAATGCTTAGTGCACATATGGAGTCACAGACCTCTTGCAATAACTCTGCAGGGCCCCCCCCCCCCGGGTCTCTGGCCCCCAGGTTGGGAACCACCAGTCTACCTGAAATCCTCAACTTTCCCCTTTTGCCTTTCAAGATTTGTAAATAATCACTGGGGGGGGGGGGGGAGGCTATATGGCCCCTGTTAAGAATCACTGGTTTAGCCAAATGAAGACGTGTCTTAATTTTACTGTAGCGTTTCAAAGGGTAGCTGTGTTGATCTGCAGTAACTATATTTGAGTCCAGTAGCACCTTTGAGACCAACAAGATTTTTGGGTACAAGATTTGGAGAGTTAAAGCTCCCTTTGTCTGATATACTGACGGGAGAGCCGATGGATGGAGCTTTGACTCTCGGAAGCTCAGACCCCCAAAACTGTGTTGGTCTCTAAGGCACTGCTGGACTCAGATCCAACTGTTTTCTTATTGTGTAATTCACAGTATAGGAACTTGTGTTTTATTCAAAAAAGGGACTTAAAATGGATTATTTAGGGTTTAGGGCTCATGCATATAGAGTACAATTGCAGAGTTACAATTGTAGACACACACCCTCCCCTCCAATCTCTCACCCTCCATATCCTGCAACTCTCATGCTTATCTGAACAGACCCCCACCCCCTTTTACTGTTACCTCTGTGACATCTTTAAGACTTTGAATAGCTCAGCTGGGATATCATCACCTCCACTAGCTTTGTTGTTAGTAATGATTTCTAAGGACACGAAGAGTCGGACTCGACTGTGCGACTGAACAACAACTGTGACCAGTGTTCCCTCTAAGCTGAGTTAGTGTGAGCTAGCTCACAGTTTTTTAGCTTCCAGCTCACACATTTTTGACTCAGCTCAGGAAGGGATGGCTCCAGAGCAAACTAATGTAGGCAGTAGCCGAATCGCTCGCTCACAACTTTAATGCCAGTAGCTCGCAAGGTAGAATTTTTGCTCACAGGACTCCACAGCTTAGAGGGAACATTGACTGTGACATACCTTTATGGGAACTGACATTGTGACTGGAGACAGAAGAGGGTTGTCTTTTTCTAGAGAGTTGAAAGTGGTATAATTGATCTGTATTATTGTTTTTAGGGTTTCTACTCCTCTATTTTTCTGTCAGACTTTCATCTTTAGTCAAATAGTTTTTGCAGCACTTAAAAAAACCTGGAAGATCTGTTTGGCCAGAGATGACAATGTGACAGAAGTTAAAAGTATGACATTATGGGCAGTGGTGTTGCTTTTATTCAGATCTCTTTAAAAATATTGTCTGTCTCCATTCTATGACTGGACATTTTCATTAACCAATACATTTGCAATTCTTACAGTTGGAGGGTCTGCTGTTCTTTCTTGACAAGTCTTGGGTTTTGTTTAGGTTTGTGCCACTCTGGGTACGACAGGTGTTTGTGCTTTCGACAACCTTGAAGAGCTGGGTCCAATATGTAAGTAATTGTGCTGCCTTCTTGAAAGGGTTCTTTAACCCATTTAAGTGATAAAACCAGAAACATTATCTGATGGAGCTTGGTCTAAACATGGCAAGAGAATAAAGCAGTAGAATGCTGAGAGAGTGTACCACTTCAGCCTTCAGGTGGAGGATAACATGAATGCTCCCCCCCCCAAATGTAAGATCCTCACTGAAGCTGAAGACTAGCACAGGAAGGAGGAAAGATTCAAGTCCAGTGCACTCCCTTTTGGGCTAGTTCCCCATTTACAGGAGGCCATGCCAGTGGTACAGCTCTGATACAGCTTAATTTAACTGATGAGCCTGAAGTTGAACCTCAGAAATGGGAGGTGAGAACATATGGAGGCTTTGGGACCAACAGGCCCATGTCAGTAGCCTGGTTCTACTGTGATCAAGTTTTAGGTGTTGGCCTGAGCCATTTGACTTTCACAAACCCCAGTCTTTTTTTTTTCTTTCCCTGTAGGTACTAAAGAGGGCCTTTGGCTTCACATTGATGCTGCGTATGCAGGAACGGCGTTTCTGTGCCCAGAATTCAGGCCATTTCTGAAGGGAGTTGAGCATTCTGATTCTTTCACTTTCAACCCTTCCAAATGGATGATGGTTCATTTTGACTGCACTGCCTTTTGGTGAGGGAGTTTACAAAGCAAGCCCCCATGTGGGCTTATGTACATTAGGTTCTGGGGAATCCCTTCCAGTGGCCAGTGAATTGAGTTAATTTTCATTTCCATAGGGTCAAGGATAAATGCAAGCTCCAGCAAACCTTCAGTGTCAATCCCATCTACCTCAGACATCCTAATTCGGGATCAGCTACTGATTTCATGGTGAGTTACCAGTAGATCCACAGCCAACCTTTTCCTGGGTATGGCTAAAGCTCACTATCCCTGACTCTTCACATATTATTGTATAAACGTAGGGCCACAGGGTCAAAGATGTGCAAGCCAAAGAGACACCATGCAATATACTATTAATATGTGTTCAAAAAGTGTACTCAATGTACAAAATATACAAAATCTTATTGGTGAGTTATATCTCATATAACCATGAATACAAATTAGAAGATTTCACACATACAATTCCAAATACTGCAAAGTAGAATCACATTCACATTAAAACACCAATCCATACAGTGGGAAACTTTCCCAAAATTGTTAAACCCCCTAGGGATATCTAGATTTTTTGTGCCCATTTCAACCTAGGTCTTCCTCAGGGAAAGCTACCACATATTGTTAAGAGGTGCTAAAAATGATTTATTTATTTATCAAATAAATAATGGAGCAGGCTCAGGGCATCTTACATAAAAGATTAAAACACATAGATAATTATGAACAGTCATAAAACCTTCTAAAAACAGCCCAGTATCATAAAGTGCTAGTAAACATTAGGTCTGATGGTAGTAATGTTATTTGGCTATGGCGGCAACAATTCGATGGTCTATCCTGTTGATCAGCTCCTTGTTCTATTTCTTTATGTGGCAGGCACAGGCTGTTGATAGTACGGAAAACTCTCTGCCTTATTGGGGGCGGCTCCCTAGTTGAAGGCCTGGTGGAAGAGCTCTGTCTTGCAGGCCCTGCGGAAGTGATCACCCAGAAGGTCCTGAAAAGAGCCTTCTTAGTGGCATTCCACAAACTCAGTGGGAAACGTGTCCTCCTAGATATTCATGCAGCTTCTTATTGGCTGCCCTCCTTCATATGGTTGCTGCAGGAGGCTGATCCCATCCATTTCCTCCCTCCTGCCTTTGCAAAAAGAATGGCAGAAGCGGAATAAAAAGCCAGGAAGGAAGGCTTGAGGCTAGTTCCATAGGAAGTGAGAGATTGGGAGCAGAAACTGCAGAAAGGCCCACCGTAAGAATAATACTATTTGTGGTGAGGCTGCCTATTGTAACTACCCTTAGCTACAAGAACAGTCCATGATTTGAAGAAGTTTACACAAAATGAAGTATAGAATAATCCAGAGTCTTTGGCCCAATCTGCATTTAGCATTTGCTCAGTTGTTTTACCAAACCCACACTGGAACAGAAAAAGATGCAGTTCAAAACCACATTCAGCTATCCCGGGCCAACACCATACTGACTGCAGAGTCACCCCCCCCCCCCCCCCGCCCCGACCAACCGCGCACATTTTGTTTAAAGATCAAACAAAGTGAAAGCAGCATGCAGTCTGGACACTGCCATAAAATGCGACACTCAATCAGAGTGAAAGTGGCATGCAATGTAGATGGGAATTTCTGCTCCAGTGTAGGTTTGGTATAACAGCAGAGCAAATGCTAGATGCAGTGGCCGAATCTGCATTTGCATTTTTAAATCATTTTCGTGCTGCTGTGACGCTGTCTTTCTCTATGCTTGTTTGAATGTTGCTTGGAAAAGATTCTTTTAAAGTAGTGTGGAGGTGCCATGACAGTGGAGTTGCCCTGAAAGGACGATAAACATATGTGGATGTGCAAAAGTATACTAGCACAGTTGAGGTGTGAAAACGACACCAAATGTAGATAGCTTTTTTGAAGATGGAGTCAAAAGGCTGGGATATTGGTGGGAAAGACAAATGCTGATTCCGCCAGAATGTCTCATCTTCATTGGTCTGCATACATCAAGATTAAAGACTGTGATCTCTTGGACTGATTTTTGGATCTCGATTGCTGCACAATTGAGTTGTGAGACCTTGGCTGCGGTCACACGCAACATTAGCCACGCAAGAGATATGGAAGACAAGCGGAGTTTCCGGTCGCGACCTCACCAGCACATCTGGGAAGCGTAGTGCTTCTGTGGCACAACTGAGGCTTCCTGCCGAAAAAGCGCAGCAAAAAACTAGTACCTTGGAGGTACTAGTTTCCAGAAACTGCGGGGCAAGGGCGGGCGTCTGATCGCGTTTCCGGTGGTATCCGGCGCCCGCCCATGTCCCCTTGCGGAAAAGGGTTTTCTTTCCCCCACGTCTCCGTGGATGCGCACACGCACCCAACGGAGCATGCGCATTCGTAGTGTACACAAAAAAAGAAAACCAGTTCGCCGCGCCGCGCGCTTCTTCATTGCGCGCAGGCGTGTGTTGTGATCGGCACCTCTCCCTTGCCATGGAACCTCCACAGTACCTCCACAGAACCTCCACAGTAGGTCTGATCACTTTACTGCATGTTAGTTTGCCCCGGGGCAAACAGCCACACTTCTCCTCTGCAGTTTCCTGCCCGTGTGGCAGGGGCCCTTGATCTGTATGTAGTTCTCTGTTACATGTTTAAATTGATTCTTTGATGTGATATAAGTATTATAGAGTGATTCTCTTACTGGATAATAGCATTGCTTGTATTGTGAATTGAAAATAAGTATTGTGCATTGTGATTCCCTTAAAGAAAGACAGTACATTTTAATATGCTTCATTACTTAGCATCATTTTGGCACAATATTACGATTCTTGTGGATGCACTCTGGCCACCCACCAGCACTTCCCCTGGTGCCCAGCAAGCTTTTCAGAAAGCGGCAGGGACACTTTAAAGCAGGGCTTCTTATTGGCTGCCCTCCTTCAAATGAAAGGGTTTTCCACAACTGCAACAGCAGCCACTGGCACTGGAGGATCCAAAGGACTAGAAAGCATCCAGGCTTTCCTTGCTCAGTGTGTGGTTTCATTCCACCCTCAAGCTTTCCTTCTTGACTTTTTATTCCCCTTCTGCAACTCTTTTTGCACAGGGAGGAGGGAGGAAATACATTGGGTCAGCCTCCTGTAGCAAACATTTTGGAATGGCACTTATAACCTCTTTTCAAAATTCTAAAGGTGCCCACAGGCTCAAAATGTTTGGGGGGCCCTGCTTTAGAGTATTCTGGCTTAACATTTTTGAAATATTGCAGAAGAAGAAAACTGGGCCTCTGAAAGGGCTTCTGCACACTTTGGTAGACACATGCTTTGTAAAAGAGGGAAAAGCAATGGTGTGTGGTGTTTGTGTGTGCTCATGTGATCCCCACAGGGGCTAGTTTTAAGCAAAGGTGAAGTTCCTGGAGCCTCTCTTCCAGTAATGACCCAGAGAAATACATTGGCAGGAATGTGGAAAATCCCTCTAGGCAGGTGCAGACTACATTTAACATCCCCCATCCCCACCCATGAGAAGGGCTGTCAGTGAATTCACAACATATGAGATTAGGGGAAAATCTACTCCATTTTTTTAGGGAATGTCTTAGCCTTAACACGATATTGGAAACTGAACTCCCACAGTCAAAGCATGGACTTCTGGATTTGTTGTGGTGGTAGGTTGCAGGTATCCCTCCCCCATTTTTGCTTTTGCATTAAGTCAGCAATGTGTCTTGATTTCCAGCACTGGCAAATTCCCTTGAGCCGAAGGTTTCGCTCACTGAAACTCTGGTTTGTGATTCGCTCCTTTGGTGTGAAAAAGCTCCAAGCCCACGTCAGACACGTAAGTGAATTATGATTACAGGCGTAACTCTTGTCCATTTCCATGGCAAACTGACTCATGAAGTAATCGTAGTTAGGCTGCAACTGTATAAATAATAAAATGTGTAGGATGTTTTTGCCTGAAAATGCTGACCCTAAGTAACAACAGTTTGTCTATGTTGCTAAATGAGAGGAGAAACCTGACTCCTGACCCCTGCAGCAGTCCAGATACCAGTCACCTCACCAAGGTTGTGGGGTGGTAACAGCTCTGGGGTACCTGGATTTCTGCACCACTGCTAGGTATTAAATACATAATGCTTTGAGGATTGTCAAGGAAAATTGCTTAGGACAATGAGATGGCAAAAGGTAAGGCTGCGTATTATTTTAGGTATACTGTTGAAAATAATAACCGCTTGTGCTTTTTGGAAACCACAGGGCACGGAGATGGCCAAATACTTTGAGTCACTGGTCAGAAGTGACCCCCTGTTTGAGATCCCTGCCAAAAGACACCTGGGACTGGTTGTGTTTCGTTTAAAGGTAAAGCCCATTTTGTTTTCCTTTCTCCTATAAGTTTTGCAGCTAACCCACAAACCAAACAGTCATGAATAATGGGCATAGGGAACAAAACCTAACTAATAGTGGGTCAATAGTGGGAGGGCTTCTATGCTGTGATTCTGTTCAGCCAAGGCTGAAGTCTTCCTTTATCCTAAGGAGCCTCCAAATATAACTGGGCACAGTAGTAGGATACAAGCCTATGCTGGCTTCCCTTGGACTGGTACATCAAATCTGCGCTGCAAGGGAATCATATTTGGTTAAATCAGGAGCAATGTAAGGTGTGCCACTGGTACTCATAAGAACATAAGATCAGGCCAAAGGCCCATCCAGTCCAACACTCTGTCACACAGTGGCCAAAAATACCAGGTGCCATTAGGAGGTCCACCAGTGGGGCCAGGACATTAGAAGCCCTCCCACTATTGACCCCCCCAAGCACCAAGAAGACATAGCATCACTTGCCCCAGAGTCCCTATCTATAGGTAAAGGTAAAGGTTCCCTTGCTCGAAAGCCAGTCGAGTCTGACTCTAGGGTTGCGGTGCTCATTTCCGTTTCAAAGCCGAAGAGCCAGCGCTGTCCGAAGACATTTCCGTGGTCATGTGGCCGGCATGACTAAACACCAAGGTGCACGGAACGCTGTTACCTTCCCACCAAAGTGGTACCTATTTATCTCCTTGCAATTTCTTGCTTTCGAACTGCTAGGTTGGCAAGAGCTGGAACTAGAGATGGGAGCTCACTCCATCATGCGGCAACTCGGGTCTCGAACTGTTGAACTACTGACTTTCCACAGCCTGCAGTTAAGCGTCTTAACCACTTGAGCCACCGCAGCTCCTTCTATACCTTATCTATACCTTGTGGCTAATAGCCACTGATGGACCTCTGCTCCATATGCTTATCTAATTCCCTTTTGAAGCTGTCCATGCTTGTAGCTGCCACCATTTCCTGTGGCAGTGAATTCCATGTGTTAATCACTCTTTGGGTGAAGAAGTACTTCCTTTTATCCATTCTAACCTGACTGCTCAGCAATTTCATTGAGTGCCCACGACTTCTTGTATTGTGAGAAAGGGAGAAAAGTACCTCTTTCTCTACCTGCTCTATCCCATGCATAATCTTATAAACCTCAATCATGTCACCCCTCAGTCATCGTTTCTCCAAACCAAAGAGCCCTAAGCGCTTTAACCTTTCCTCATAGGGAAAGTGTTCCAACCCTTTTATCATTCTAGTTGCCCTATTCTGCACTTTTCCCAAAGCTATAATATCATTTTTAAGGTGTGGTGACCAGAACTCCTTCTGGTTCCAGTGCCAAATTTGATCCTGAATGTAGTACAGAAAGATGCAGGCTTTGTACAAGTCAAGGTCTGTTCTAGGATTTGTGTGAGCCTTTGGGCAAGAAGGGACCTTCCGTTTCATCCTCTCCTAGGATGTGGTAGGTGATGTGGTTTTGGAAAGGAGCAGTACACGCAAAGAGACAACATGCCCACAAGCGTATTTATCTCACCACACCGTTTTTGAGGTTTCCCCTCTCCACCATGAACTTCACTAGATTTTTTTTTTAACCATAATATTTTATTAGGTTTCAACATAAAACATATCGAATACATACAGGTTCTCAAGCGTCAATGTAGCAAAAACAACCTGAATAAATCAAGCAGTGTACAAGTGTCCAGCCTCTCTTAAACATATATTGGTAAAAGCGAACTAACTTAATAACAGTAATGAGTATTTTGCTTTACTGCTAGATTCCCAATTAAAAGAATCGAAGGTCAACTTATCAACAATTGGATACCATTTACCGGTTGGGTTTAACAGGTCACATTCATTTTGATTATTTGTATTAAAAATCGAAACGGTTTCAAATAAAAAATATCCCCAAACTTTAGAAAGCCATAGATTAATTGTCGGAGGACATTTATCTTTCCATTTTTTGGCAATACTATTTTTTGCCGCCGTAAGGAGTATATTTATCAATTTTCTCTGTTTATTAGGAATTTCAGTCTCCGGCCAGAGATTTAATAACATCAATTGGGGATCTAAAGAGATGTCACAACCAGTAAGAAACAAAATTTGAGATTGTACTTGAAACCAAAATTTAGAAATAAATCTAGAATTTATAGGATTCTTTGTGATAAAAATATTGATGCTCATCTTAGCTATCAAAAAGCATGGTGTGCAGATCTTAATATCCAGTTAACTGACGACCAATGGTCCTCTATTTGGAGAACACAGATTTCCTTATCCAAATAATCAGAAATCCTTGAAACCTCTTTCAAAGTATTGTCACGCTGGTATCTAACTCCGGTTACACTCTCACACATGTCTGCATCGATCTCCCCTCTTTGTTGGAAACTCTGTGGGGAAAAGGCGACTTTGTATCATACTTGGTGGTCATGAACCTCACTGGATAATCTCCAGCCAGCCGTGTGCTTGCATCCTAACTGACCTCACAATGCTGGTGCAAGAATAAAACGAGAAGGGGGGAACGATGCACACACCCTGGGAGCCTTGGAGGAATAGCAGGAAAAAAACCTGTGGTAGATTTTCCAGTGAAAAGACGACAATGCTAGAAAAAGTTGGAGAGAGTAGGAAAAGAAGAAGACCCAACATGAGATGGATTGACTAAATCAAGGAAGCCACAAAGGCCCTCCGTTTGCAAGACCTGAGCAAGGCTGTCAGTGATAGAATGTTTTGGAGGTCATCCATTCGTAGTTAATTCATAATTAATTGATTACTTCAAAACTTTAATTATACAGCTTTACAGATTCCTAAAAGGGCGAGAGACCTTCAGGGGTGTTGTTGATCTCTATATAAATGGTTGTAGGGAAGATGGACTTTGCCTTGCTTTGTATTAGTGTGAGGTTGAATTTTAAGTGAACCCTAAATGAAGAACAAAGTTTGAGTCCAGTGGTACCTTTAAGACCAGCTAACTCTGGGTATGCACGCACACGAAAGCTTATACCCAGAATTAAACTTTGTTGGTCTTAAAGGTGTCACTGGACTCAAACTATGTTCAGTTGCTTCAGACCAACATGGCTGCCCTCCTGAACCTAAACTAAGAAGATGTGGTTTGGAATTCAGATTGCTATTTAAGCCATCTGAGAGAACTAAATAGCCATTAGGGGTAGACTGATGAAGTGTATAAGCCCCGTGCAAAGTTAGAGCATGCTCCTGGGTCCACCTGTGGAACAAAGATGGCAGTGGGTCCAGCAGTAGTCCCCAAAACCTGTTTTTGCTTCTGGGAAGCATCCAGTGCAGTGTAGTGGTTAAGAGTGTCGGGACTAGCCTATGGAGAATCCAGGTTCAAGTCCCCCCTCATGCCATGGAAACTCGCTGGGTGACCTTGGGGCAGTCACACTCTCTCAGCCTAACTTACCCCACAGTGTTGTTGTGAGGATAAGATGGAGAAGAGAAGAATGGGTCCCCATCAGGGAGGGAGGTGGGATATAAATGAATTAAATAAACAAATAAATAATAAATAGGTTTGCCGACCTCTACTTTATTTTATTTATTTATTTTATGACATTTATACCCCGCCCTCCCCTCTAGCTTTTATATCAGCCCAGCTCTTTGCTGGGTGTCCCAAATGAGAATGACCCACAGACATCTGTAACCTGTTGACTTCGCTGTATTGATTGCCTAGAGAATTGGACACTTGTATGAAATCGAACTAAGTACTTTAACGACAAATAATAAATACCTCACCCAAGGAGGCCTTTATACAAATTTGCAGCATTGATGCTTTGACTCAAACAAAAGCCATTCAGGTGTTCAGGTGACTGTCCAGGTCAACAGTGAATTTAGGTTACAATTGGCATTTGCTGCTTTCCCCCAGCTTGGGGGGGAGGGAAGAAGAGGGAGCAAAGTTGTATGGCCCTCAAACTTGTGTTAGTTCCCCACACTTACGATTAATAGGGGTCAGCACAGATTCCTGGACCAATCAAGGGGGAACTGGTTTAGAAAAAATCCATGTCTTGCCGGGAAAGGTTGCCTCTATGTTTTGAGATGCACCAGCATGTGGATTCATACAAATACCTGACTTTTAAAACAGGGCCCTAACTGGATGACGGAAAAGGTCTTAAAAGATCTGAACAAGTCGGGTAGCCTCTTCCTCATCCCAGCAGTGATTCAAGACAAGTTCATCATTCGCTTTACTGTAACGTCTCAGTTTACAACCCAAAAGGACATCCTGCGAGACTGGAGCCTCATCCAACGTGCTGCGGTACAAGTCTTTGACCTGTGTCGTACTCCAAAACCTGTTACCTCAGAGGAAGTCCCTGGCGCGATAAGCAGCCCCAGTCCTAAACCAACTGGTGTCACTTCCCATTTTTTCCTGGAGAAAGGTGAACGCAGGATGTCATCGCCAAGACGAGTAACGGCACAGCCACGAAGGGCATCTCTCGGTTCTGCAGGGTGGTTGTCCACTGAGCATGCTCGAGTGCCTGGGGAGCCTCCTTTGGAAGACACTTTTGTAGAGGATGGCCTGAATACCACCAGCCTCTCGAACTTGCCTGCGCACAAGAAAAAGACACGCTCCCTCAGTGTGCCAACAGCAGGCCTGTGGGAGCCAAGCTGTTCAAAGGTGGCAAGCTTCGAGGGCTCTGGGAAGAGTGCGTTTAACACCACTGAGAAATTCCTTTCCAAGTTGCCGGAAGAGGTGCTGATGCTCGAGAAAAGTGCCTTCAAGAAATTCTTGAAATTTTACCGTGTTCCTAGTTTCCCCGAATGCACTGTTCAGTGCGGCCTCCAGCTGCCTTGCTGCCCCCTGCAAGCCACCGTCTAGTGCCTTAGCTCCTGTGGCCTTCCCCAAGTAGGCGAGAACCAAAGTCTGCTTATTCTCATGCAATACAATTTATGACCCGGTTCGATACTTAAAAGAATGGGAATATTCATTTCAGAAGACTGTGCTTGTGTCACTTTTTAAAGAACCTGTATATTTATAAGTTTAAGGTATAAATAAAAGTTATTTAGCATGGCATCGAAAGTTTCACTTTTCTTTTTGGAACCCTGCTTCCATTCGTTATGCATGGTAGGCGAGTCTTCACATATTGGTTAAACTACTTTAACATTCAGAAAAATCTGAATGTTGCAATCCTGTACAAACTGCATGAAAACAAGCTTATGTTGAATAAAGGGCCACTAACTGGCAGATCTCTCAATTTTATCCTTTCTAGCTGCAGAGTGCGCCCATATGCTATCCTCCCTAACAGTCTCCAAACAATCTATTAGTTGGCTATTTAGCTAGCCGAAAGCTGATATGTGCTGTCAATGCACACCAGAGTTTAAGAGGTCAATCAGCTATCTCTGGACACAAATCAGAAGACCCAATCCAGTGAGTTCTAGGCCTTCAGTTCAGAGATTGCTGTTATGTGTAAACCCATTCTGGGACACACACACTTTATTTTAAGCTGGAAAGTAGAACATGGTTGGATCAGTATCAAAAAACAAAAAGCTTAAGCTATACCCATGTCATTGCTCTCAGGTGGAATACCAGTGAAGCTAATCCTGACCTCAGTGCCAAGTTCCATCGCTAATTCTCCACTAAACTCTTAAGATCACTCATAATGGCATGTTGCTATTTAGAAAGTGCAAACTATGTCTCTTATTAGCCCCATGACTATTCTGCAAGGTGTCAGCAAGCTGCCATTCTGTTTTCTGTGACCTCTGTGTACATATTCATTCCCTGTTGCACCCGGCTTGGTTTCTATCATCCTGCTCCTGCGTTGGAATGCAAAAGATAACTGCTGGAGGTTGTGTGGGGGAGAAGATGCTGTAATGCTTGGCTATTGCTTTTCCCATGACTACTGCACCTGTGTTATGTCTAATATCCTGCCTGGTTCCCATGGACTGGGCGCGCAACCGTTCCATTAGCCCGCCAGCGGGAAAGTTATTCATTGGACCTGTATCTCTTTGAAGTTCCTTTATTATGCTTGAGCTAACTGTGTATCCCCAGTTCTAACAAAGAACGTGTTTGAGTATGTCGTCAACGCTTTGAAATAAATTTTGCTTTTCTTAAAACGTGGATTTATTCTCGATGCTTGGGGATCCAACATATTGTTAGAACTCTCTTTTTCCTATCGTTCCGAATCTGGCGAGATCATGAGCGGAATTGAGGGAAACCTACCTACCACGGAGGGGGACTCTGGATCGGTCCCACAAACCTCCGCGTCTTTGGTGTTCACGACTGCAGCCTCGTTGGAGGGTGCCGTGGGGGGAGCGATTCCCCGCCTGCCTGCACATCTGTCTTGGCCGCCTCCGACCCCTTCGCAATGGGGTCCGCGGAAGACTCACCAGCAGGATGATTGGACTATGTACAACACCCAGGGCACCCGTGAGGTGTACTCCCGTCGGGGGAGCGGATTACGTGAGAGTCTATTTGACAAGGGATTGTTCCCGGAGCCGGGGTCTACCTCGGAGAAGGGGAGCCCCGAGCGGGACCTCGAGGAGTGGATGTTCGAGCCGTCGGGACCGCGGGGCCACGCAGGAGATGAGGAGGGCACCGGAGTCTTCCCAACGGAAGAGGACTATGACCCACCCCCGGACTACCGCCCTCGGGACCCCATCCCGGAAGAAACCACCGGGGAACGACTAGCAGAACTGGAAGACTCGGTGAGAGACTTGTTGCGGGCATTCCAGGATGTGATGGAAGGTCTGCCGGGAATGATGGACGTTCGAATGGCTAATTTCCTTGACGCACACGCCGCGCAGCAACAAGTTGCTCCTGCACCGGGACTTCCCGCGCCGCCGATGCCTGCTCAACCGCTGACGGGACCACCGCTGCAAGCACCGGGAGTTCCAGCGCAGCAGGTCCC
>NW_015175439.1:197991-212946 GCF_001447785.1 Gekko japonicus
GAAGAGCGGGTTTAACACCACTGAGAAATTCCTTTCCAAGTTGCCGGAAGAGGTGCTGATGCTCGAGAAAAGTGCCTTCAAGAAATTCTTGAAATTTTACCGTGTTCCTAGTTTCCCCGAATGCACTGTTCAGTGCGGCCTCCAGCTGCCTTGCTGCCCCCTGCAAGCCACCGTCTAGTGCCTTAGCTCCTGTGGCCTTCCCCAAGTAGGCGAGAACCAAAGTCTGCTTATTCTCATGCAATACAATTTATGACCCGGTTCGATACTTAAAAGAATGGGAATATTCATTTCAGAAGACTGTGCTTGTGTCACTTTTTAAAGAACCTGTATATTTATAAGTTTAAGGTATAAATAAAAGTTATTTAGCATGGCATCGAAAGTTTCACTTTTCTTTTTGGAACCCTGCTTCCATTCGTTATGCATGGTAGGCGAGTCTTCACATATTGGTTAAACTACTTTAACATTCAGAAAAATCTGAATGTTGCAATCCTGTACAAACTGCATGAAAACAAGCTTATGTTGAATAAAGGGCCTTCCACAAGACATGCATTGACTTTTTGGGCTATCGCATCTCTGGGGGGACGGTTGAAATGGACCCTGCTAAAATTCAGGCAGTACTTGACTGGGAGCCCCCCAGGACCCGCAAACAATTGCAAATGTTCCTCGGATTTGCCAATTTTTACAGAAATTTCATCCAGAATTTCGCTCAAATTGCCCTTCCCCTGACTGATTTGCTCAAAACCAAGGGAAAGGGGTTTGATGCTACGAAACCGGGCGCCCCGCTTAAATGGTCCCCTGCTTGCGCAGAGGCTTTTGAGAAACTTAAACTGATGTTCACCCCTGAGCCAGTGCTGGCGCGCCCTGATGAAACTAAGAAATTCATTGTCCAAACTGATGCCTCGGATGTGGCAATGGGGGCCGCGATTATGCAGGAGGGGGAGGATGGTCGTTTACATCCCCTCGCATTTGTGTCTAAAAAGTTTTCTGACGCTGAACGTAACTGGGGGATTTGGGAAAAGGAGGCGTCAGCAATCCGGCTGGCGGATGTGTACATATTCATTCCCTGTTGCACCCGGCTTGGTTTCTATCATCCTGCTCCTGCGTTGGAATGCAAAAGATAACTGCTGGAGGTTGTGTGGGGGAGAAGATGCTGTAATGCTTGGCTATTGCTTTTCCCATGACTACTGCACCTGTGTTATGTCTAATATCCTGCCTGGTTCCCATGGACTGGGCGCGCAACCGTTCCATTAGCCCGCCAGCGGGAAAGTTATTCATTGGACCTGTATCTCTTTGAAGTTCCTTTATTATGCTTGAGCTAACTGTGTATCCCCAGTTCTAACAAAGAACGTGTTTGAGTATGTCGTCAACGCTTTGAAATAAATTTTGCTTTTCTTAAAACGTGGATTTATTCTCGATGCTTGGGGATCCAACACAAGGTTGACGGCTAAACTTAAATGTGACATTGCTCCTCAGTGAGGCCAGTTGATGGCACAGGAACACCACGTGGCTGAACTCCATGACAATCTGTCACATATCAAGGTTTCTGCATAGTCTTATGCTTCTAAGGTGCTTTGCTTTTATAGAGTTGAACAGTCCTCACCGCCCAGCGCCTCTATTTTCAACAGTTCTGGGACAAACAGAAATTCTTCATGGAGATAATGTCAGATGAACCACAACATCCTGCTGGCTCTCTCTCCTTTCTTTCCCCCAGCAGTAAAACCAGAAAGTCCTGGGTTCTAATCCTGTCTCAGCCATGAAGCTCCTTGGAGAAGACTGGGCCAGTCACTCACTCTTAAACCTATCTCACAGGGATGGGACAGGAGAGGAGAACCATGTATGCCATCCCGACCTCGATAATTGTCTTAACTTTATTAGTTTCACAGGGCCTGTAAAACAGAGCTGTTCTGCCAGGCCTCTGGTTGATACAGCAAACAAGCAGACACTGTGATGTGAATGACTTAAGACGTTTAGTAAATCTTTTCAAGGTAAACATATTATAAATGAAACTTTGCAATATTACAAGGAAAAGTCCATTATTCTCAATGAGCACCTGGATATAAGCTCGTTTTGTCCCAGTCTTCCTCAGGAGTAATCCTATTATGTCAAAAGGTGTCAGCCTCTTGATAGCTCAATATCAATGCTTAACTTCTTTATTTTCTTCAAATTATCCTGGAAAAAACCATGTGATTTAAAATGAAAAGCAACATGAAGCTAAATGGAGTTATTTTATTTATTTATTTTTAAAATTAGAAGTTACTTCTGGTTCCAGGAGAATGATGGACTTTTCCTTTTAATATTGCAAAGTTTTATATATAATATAATATGTTTACCTTGAAAAGATTTACTAAACGTCTTAAGTCATTCACATCACAGTGTCTGCTTGTTTGCTGTATCAACCAGAGGCCTGGCAGAACAGCTCTGTTTTACAGGCCCTGTGAAACTAATAAACTTAAGACGTTTAGTAAATCTTTTCAAGGTAAACATATTATAAATGAAACTTTGCAATATTACAAGGAAAAGTCCATTATTCTCAATGAGCACCTGGATATAAGCTCGTTTTGTCCCAGTCTTCCTCAGGAGTAATCCTATTATGTCAAAAGGTGTCAGCCTCTTGATAGCTCAATATCAATGCTTAACTTCTTTATTTTCTTCAAATTATCCTGGAAAAAACCATGTGATTTAAAATGAAAAGCAACATGAAGCTAAATGGAGTTATTTTATTTATTTATTTTTAAAATTAGAAGTTACTTCTGGTTCCAGGAGAATGATGGACTTTTCCTTTTAATATTGCAAAGTTTTATATATAATATAATATGTTTACCTTGAAAAGATTTACTAAACGTCTTAGTCATTCACATCACGGTGTCCGCTTGTTTGGTGTATTTCCTGTATGGATAACTGTGATCCCTTCTTGGTTTATTAGGCCTCTAGTTGAGGCGGCAGACGCCCAACCATCTGGCCTCCCTTACTGAAAACTGCCCTATTATATCTGCTCCCGGCACTAATCCTAAACAAGTTTGCTCTGCTCCAGCCGTGCCTTGCAGGTGCAGGAGTTCCACTGTGCGCAGGTGTATCCTGAAAAGATTCTTCCTTTCACTTGTGTCAGAGGCTGGGGCTGCCAGGCTGGACCTCTGAACTTCAGCGCCCTCCAGCATCCTTTGTAGGAGGTCTTTGTGGCCTCAGGACTGGGAGAGAAGAGGGTTAATTTCACCCTGTATCTCTTCTCTCCCACGTTGGGCCTCTCCACAGCCTTGCAGAGCATGCCCTGGAACATCCTCCTTGGCCTTTAGCTGGCTCTCCCATTCAGGAAGTCCCAAGAAAATCCAGTGGGAGTGAGTATTCCTGTGAGATCCGAGTGTCTGGTGTGGCTTCATCCCTCACAAGCCAGCTGACAACAGGCCTAGCTACTAGGTGTGGTTCTTTAAAGGAGCCACATGGCTTTACTATCACTGCTGGCTAGGGTTGCCAGCTCTGGGTTGGGAAATACCTAGAGATTTGGGGGGTGCAGTCTGGGGAGGGCAGGATTTGGGGAGGTGAGGAGCCATAGAGTCCACTCTCCAAGGCAGCCATTTTTTCCAGGGGGACTCTCTATTGTCTGGAGATCAGTTGTAATAGCAGATCCCCAGGCCCAACCTGGAGGTTGGCAACCATACTGCTGGCCTATGGAGCACTGCTGCTGTTCTAGCTTCTTCTTCAAGACCAGTGGGCATGGGCAGAAACATGCTGCTGGACCTGCTGGATGCCAGGTAGTTTCTCCCCCCATCTGCTGGCCTTGGTAAACCCCATACAACTTGAAGGAAGGGTTTATCCTCCGTTTATGCAGGAAGATGTTGCACACAGCTTCCACTGAGTAAAGGGGGAAGCCTACATACTCCAAAGCTCCATGTGCATATGTATAAGGCTCTGTTTGTGGCCCACAAGCCTCATCAGTTAAGGGACTTCTGTTCTAGGAGAGGGAATAGACCATCTGTGCCCTGGGATTGTCTGCTGTCCAAGTCAAGTATTTACCTCTCATAGAATAAGGAGCCCCAGTGTCCACAAGGCTCAGCTTGTCTGGTTATTGCCATGGTGAAAATGCCCCACTGATTTTTCATAAATCTTACATCAAAGAACATAAGTTTGGGCTACAGCAATACAAAGAGGAGACAGCACTGGGAAGAAATGTAACTATTTCTTTAAAAGGGCCACTGCTACCACAAATATATTCATTATGCAAGTGGTGTTTCCATTTCCAGGTATAAACATGAGATAATTTTCAAATCAATTATCACTAATTTTCTAAAATTTAAAAACATTCTTGATTTTTTTTTTTTTTTTACAAAAACAAAGTTTTGGGCACATTATAGTTTCCGGCTATTGTTACATATTGAGTTATAAATGTCCGTGGTCAGGGGCACATATGACTTTTCTTTGTCCTCCAGGAAATACATGGCGTCCTTAATAACCTCTGGGTTGAATCCCTCTTCGGCTAACTGCACCTTCCGGTATTTAAATGTTCCTGTAATTTCAATGGCATCCTGTAACAACAAGGCAAAAATTACATGTAATGATGCTGTAAGAGCCAATGCGATATATCCCAGGTTAGTACAGAGTCATTTATCTACAGCCATTTAAAAAAATGTATATATTGGGCTTCTATCCCACCCTCCCCCGCAAGCGTGCTCAGGGCATGTTACAATGTATACATCTAATTTCCACCCAGCAGTTAAATCAGTACTAATAACCATAAATAACATCAATAAATAGCAGCATTAATAAGATATGGCGTCCTTCAATTTCTCCAACTACTGAATGTGTGCAGGGTGGAAAAAACAGTTGGTACTGACAGGCAGATGGATGGCGGTATGATTTGCTCGTAGCTGGATATACGAGCGATGCAGGGAGGGAAGGCCAGTTGATCATTCTCCGCCACCTTGGCCACCATAGGCCTGGCAGAACATCTCTCTTACAGGCCCTGCAGAACTGTAATAGGTCCTGCAGGGCCCGGATCTCTCTTGGGAGAGTTCCATCAGGCCGGGGCCAGAACCGAGAAGGCTCTGGCTGAGGCTAGGTGGGCATCTTTGGGGCCGGAGATCACCAGTAGATCTTGATCTGTGGACTGTGTTGTTTGATCTGCCTGTGGTGAGGAAGAATCATCTGTAGGTGACAAGTTGGCACTTCTTTTGTAAAACTTGTAGGTTTGAGGGACAGGGTTTCCTATTTCAGGCTACTGATAAATTACTAAAAGTGTAGGCAGGCAAGGGATATTTACAGGCTAGCAACTTTTCTAGCTTTAATTTTTAAAGTCTGCAATGCCCTACAATGCAATGTGGGGGGCTTGTTGGCCTGCGTACAGGAGAATGAGATGGAAACGAGGTAAAAGAATGTTGACATGATGCGATGGACTGCATCACTTCAGACTGCAGTGGGTGGAGGGCACGTGGCTGGAAAAATTCCAGTTCCAAATCTTCCATCACATAAAATACTCCATGCAAATAGAAGACAAGCCCTAGCTAATTCTAAGGAGCTTCTGTCCACGTGACGTTGCACCTCCGTGAGCAGACTCCTTTCCCCCTAAAGCAGACTTCCAACTCTGTCTGGTCCAGTGATGGGAGAAGGACTCTGGAAGGCAGCCCTACCTGAATCCTCACAAAATAAGGCCTTGCGTATGTTGGCAAGAAGTCTGCAATATGCCGATAGATCCGACCTCCAGCAAACTCGCAGCCCTCCTTTAGTCGAATGGATGCCATTCCTATTCTGCCCTCGTGACCTGCAAAGAAAGAGGTTGTGGTTATTATCAATCTCATCGACACTATTATTAATAAAATGATTAAATATGGAGAAATCAGAACAATAAAAGTCTGCAAGAACAGAGCGGGAATTAGTATCTGGGAGGGAGACCAGGGGTGATAGTGGCTCTTAAATGGCTCTTAAATGGCTTCTGGAAATCCAAATCACCTTCTGCCACGCCTGCATGGTTTATTCTGACATCTAGCCAGACAGATTTTGTGTGGCATCAAAAAAATGGGTGCACTGAGAAATAGATACTATGCAGCAGAGCATAAGGAATTTCTTTAAAAGAAATAGAAAATGAAGACAAATCGCATTTCATCTCAATTGTATGTTAGGCATATATTATGGCACTGATTATTTGACTATTCAAAACCATTTATTGACTTATACTAAATTCCTGTTAAAACAGTGGCACAAAATTGTTTGCAGCCTTCCCCCAATGGAAGTGGCTCTCTTGTCAAAGGAAGGCAATTTACTTTGGATGAAGGCCTCAGACTTTGCTAAGCGGAGTAGTAGGAGACAACTAGGCATGTCAAGTGCCCAATGGGGTCTTGGGCTAGCAGGAGAATACGGTAGAGGATGGAGGGTGGAAATCTCATTGGGCTACATGCTGACATTATACAGGGGCAAAAACATAGATGTGAGATCAGACAACATATCTGAAACAATATGATAATACCACAGAATATCTAAGAGCATTGCTCAATGCGCTGATGTCACCTCCAGTTTATTGCCCAGAGTTATATTGGCACATAGCCCAATATCATTTCCACCCCTTGCCCTACCACCTAAACTTCCAGGGATTGAGAGGAGGAGGAAGAGGAAAAGGAGGAGGAGAAAAAGAAGAGTTGGTTTTTATACCCTACTTAGGGTTGCCAAGTTGAAATTACCTGAAAGCGGGGGGAGTCCCATCCCTGGTTGGGAGTCTTCTCTCGTGCGCGCCGCGATGACGCCACCCAGGAGTGACGTCATTGCGTCGGGCACGTTTTCCCTCGAATGATAGAGCATCCCCCGGTAACATGCCCGATGTGATGACGTCACCTCTGGGTGGCATCTTCACACTGCACACGTCACACACTTTGGGGGTGGGGTTCTGGGCCGGCGGGGAACGGGCCTCTCGAGCGGGGGTTTCCCCGCCCCCTGGGGGGACCTGGCAACCCTAACCCCACTTTTCACTACCCGAGGAGTCTCAGAGTGGCTTACAATCACCTTCCCTTCCTCTCCCCACAACGGACACCCTGTGAGGTAGGTGGGGCTGAGAGAGCTCTGAGAGAACTGTGACTGGCCCAAGGTCACCCAGCAGGCTTCTTGTGGAGGAGAGAGGAATCAAACCTGGTTCTCCAGATTAGAGTCCACCGCTCTTAACCACTACACCACACTGCTCAGCCCTTCAGCAGAACCTAGCCCCTGGTAGCACAATAAAATTTCTTAGGCTGTTGGAAGAGACATGCAGTTTGGGAAGACAGAGGCCAGGCCCCCAATCCTCCTTGCAGGCTGCTCTTTGGTGCAAGCTCCCGGTCCTTTCTTTTTATCATGGGTGTAGCCGACAGTAGAGTTTGGAGACAGAGCACAGTGAGGATGTGATGCCACAGCATCCATTTCCTCCAGGGAAACTGTAGTCTGGAAAACAGTTGTAATTGTGGGAGATCTTCAGGCCTCACGTGGAGGCTCAGGCCTCTGCACTGCCAAACTACAGTTCCCAGGATTCCTGGGAGGGAGTTGGTTCCTATTGGCTAATATCACTTTTGGAGTAAAAAGCCCTTGAGGAAGACTCCTATTCCCTGACTGGACTGCTGCCACCTCAGGAGGATTTCCCAGTGGAGAGCAGGCCTCAGCTGGGCCCAGCAGACTGCAAGGCCAGAGACAGACTGAACAAGGTAGGCCAGGAGGCACAAGGCCTCCAACTATTAGATGGATAGAAGATAGACAGATAGATATAGATGACAGATGGACAGACAGATGACAGACAGAATTTCTTTTGGGTCCTGATCCTCATTGGAGACAGTGTTCCTGAGGAGCCATTTTGTGAAGAGCCTCCCTTCCCTCCTTGTTTAACCACAAACATTTATATTTATTCCCTGTCTCTTCAGAGCTCCTGAGCGGCGAGAGCAAAGGCAGAGGGACGCTTGGGGCTTCGTTCTCGCTGCTTCGGGAGCAGCGAGAACGAGGGGGGGAAGGTGGGCCCTCCTCCCGGTTGCTGCACGCAGCTGGGAGGGAGCATCTATGGGGTGGGGGGGGAGGAAGGCAAGGCAGCTACTTACCCTCCTGCTTCGTCCTCATTCTCCACCAGAATGAGGATCAAAGCAGAGGGCTGTAAGAAGGGGGCGGGGCTTCACCACGTGACCGCCCCCCCGGAGGTTCTCTCCCGGAGCGCAGTACCGGAGCGCTCCCCCTCGATGAGACCTCTGCCTGAATCCCTTCTGACCAAGCCCAAATGAGCTGTTTGAACAGACGCTGCCCTCCCCGCCCCACCCCATTAGGAAGATCAAGCAGACTTCATACAATGTTCATGTAGCCAAAAGAAGGGAGGAGTCCTTCTCTGGCTAGGTGATCAGGCCAGGGCTTTGTGAAGGTTTTTTTTTTTTCATATTTGTAGAGATGTGGCAATGGAAGACACACACACCCCAACACAGAGACAAATACAAATAGTGAACCGCTGATGGTTGCTCTTAACTTCAGCATCAGCTAAGAATTTTGCCAGAAGTATTTACAATGATGTTAATAATATATCTGTTGCAAGGGACAGAAAATGTCTTGTGAAGTCTATATTCTGGTGAAATAAGCCAGAGCAGTCCTTGTAATTTAGTCCTTTGTATTATTGTTCTGAAGATAGAACATTGGGTTATTAGTGCAAACACTACAATACAATTTGCACCTGCACAGCAGATTGTAGCAGAGCACGGGGGGGGGGGGGGGCTCACCTGCAAAGCAAGGTATTTCCTCTTTGTGGCTTTTAAATATCATCTCATTCACAGCCCTCTGTTATTATACAGGGAGTAGAGGGCTCCTTTAATAGAAACTGGGGAGGCTAAGCAAAGTCAGTTATTTTTAAAGGAAAAAAGATTCTCAGAGCAAAGGAGGTGATGAGTAAAATGTAGGTTTAGAGATGACTGCAGTGAGTGGGGTAGGGGACGATGGGAAGGTATTTATCCAAAAATAAACAAGGGAAGGATATTATGCAAAGGTTAGCATATTTCTAATGTGACACAAACTGAAGAAACTGCTCACAGTATTTTCTATGACACATTTGTGAAACAGCACCAGATGTGTAGCCCGAAGTTATTTGGAAAAGGATGTCGAGGGTACGTGGGGGTGAGTGGGAAAGAAGGTAAATCCTAGATTGACATACAACAGCATAACTCTAAATACAAAAGTAATCTAAACTTACCATTGGATAGAGCATAAATGTAAGACTTAATACATGCAAAATGCTTTTCAATTAGTGGGCAAAATACTGGAAAGTAGCGGCAGTTCTTATCTCTGAGAATGTTGCCTGCATGTTTCCGCTAGCAATAAAGAGGGCCTTGAATGGTTTGGAGGCGGCTGGCCTCCTCCAGAGCTCTTTATTGCCTAGAGTTGAATGTACATATACCTCTACCGTTGCTCAGTTGATACTGCAAAATATTTTGTTACGTACTGGTCTATATCTTTTGTTTCAAGAAAAGAAACACCTGGCATGGAATATGAATGCTCAAAACATATGGCAGCCTGGACAGAATCTTTGGTCTTTGCATTTTAATATACAGGATTAGAGCAGCCTTTCAAAAGTCTGTGTACCTATGTCTTTAAAACCAGATACTCAATATATATAATCCATTCTAAAAGAAACACACAAAAGACCCACAATGAGGGTTTTCAACCACTCCCTGTCTTTCACCTGCAAGCCCAGTTTGTAACTGAACATTAATAACTCATCCACTTGGTTTTATAAATCCCATGGTGCCTGAACTACGTACATCATCTATTATGATGTAACTGGTGAAGAGCATTAAGGAACTGTGGGCTATCACACCATTCTCTTGCTCTTTCCCATGGCAATTAGGTGTTTACCTCTTCAAAGGAGGCACACAGGAAAACAGGTTTGAATACACATAATCATACCTTACCATATCTTGGCAAAAAAGAAATGGAACACGCAGCGATAAACCACATAGTTTGCTGTTTTCCTCATACATTACAGAAAACTGTATTATTATAAACAATACTGTAAAATTTTAAAACGTGAGGAGAGCCATTTATAGCTTCTGCTCTCTCGTTCCCTCCCCACCATATTACCGTCGTTTCTTCAGCAACACTTATTTAACTTGGCTCCGCACTGCTTTGCATATGGCTCCAGCTCCAATCTCTAATCAGGCAATTGGTCAACTGTAGGATATGAAAGGGAATCTTCACTTCTAACAAAACTCGTATGCAGAAGACACTTTATGAAGTGGTTAGAGTGTTGGACCAGGGTCTGTGAAAACCAAGATTCAAATACTTGCTATCCTTTACCCTTTGCTGGGTGACCTTGAGGTAGTCACATTCTTGCTGGATCAGACCAAGGGTTCATCTGGGCTGGCAGTCTGTTCCCAACAGAACCGAACTGGATGCTTCTGGGAAGTCCTTTAGTATGTCCAGCTCCTGGTATATTGCTTCTGGACACAGGGTCCCCAATTCGCTATCACGATTAACAGCTGCCAATAAGCAGATTCTCCATGAATCTGTCTAATCCTTAGTCCTACATGTCGCTCTATTTTGCTGCCAATACAAAGCCTGCCTACAGTACAAAAATGCTTTATCCAGATTTTACCTGGCACAGGTACGCCGTAAACATTCACTTCCTCGATAAATTCCAGTAGTCCTAAAATATCAGCCACTTCTGTTGTAGCTACATTTTCTCCTTTCCATCTGGGAAAAAAAGGAAAAAATAAATATGCACACACACACGTGCGCCTCTTCTTTTCAAAGAAAATTTGCTGCTCTGTGTTTGTGTTACGTGCTGTCCAGTCGCTTCCGACTTATGAATTATGAATTAATGGCCTCAAAAATGTCTTATCATTAACAGCCTTGCTCCCCTCTTGCAAACTGAGGATTGTGGCTTCCTTTATTGAGTTTGCTGCAAACATGAGGTAAATAGCTATTTATATGACCACACTGATGCAAACTTGGCCCTTTATGGCCATGTGAGCTTCAACACTGTTGTAGCTAGGCTGGTATAGAACTGATCAGTATCTTGCACAGAGACCACTGGGAAACAACACATTTTTTAAAAAACCTGTTACAAATTTTATATTTCAATTTGGGGTTCGGTGCCTTTGTTCAGCTGGTTTGTGTATGCTCTGTAATTAAACTGGATGCTGTCTGCATTCAAATTAGTAGCCACTATAAAGGAGCAATAAGCAACATAACTGTGGACGATCACAGCTCAACCCTGTGCATCCAGGGAGTCTTGACTGCACAATCTGAACACTGAGGAATAGTGGATTGCATCGCAAATAGTTTATTGTGGCATATTGCCTTTTGCACCAGGTACAGTATAGGAAAGTAGAAGTTTAACATTATTAAGTCAACAGTACTGGGTACACATGGACACCCAATCACAAAACTTGCTCTCTCAACATCAACTAAACCGATGGCCCGTGTTGGACCTTGCCTGAATCTGGCTGCATGGTAAAGCAGTCACATGGTCATTTTTATCACAGGATTGAACTCAGTTCAGAGTCACAACTTTTACCATGCCTGTTTAGTCATAAGGAATAGCCTTCAAGGTTAATTCATGCTACCATTTCAGTATGCTAGTGAACCTGAGAGCAAGCTCATGTAAGTGCGTTCATCACCGACTGCAAGTCAGCCATGCTGATCAAACATCCCAGACAGAACTGTCACTTCACTTCCAAAAGAACATTCTTCAATGGAGGAAGCTCACATATTCAGTTGTGTGCCACCAAGACTTAACTTGCATTGTGTATGAGGAAGTGATCCCCCAGTTGCATTGCTTGCACATAAAAATGGCTGATCAGCCAGAGATTAGCTCCATGCATTCACTCTGGGGGCTATGGCCTAGGAAGTATTAAGAATCAACTTTTTAAAATTTCTAATTGTATAAATAAATATGCAAACACACCGAAATGTGTCTCCAACTCTGTCATGGAAATAAATGAAATTGTCGTGATCAATCATTAGAAGATCCCCACTGTTGAAGTACACGTCCCCTTTCTGGAAGACATCTCTTAACTTCTTCTTTTCCGTCTGGCTTTTTGCCCCCACATAGCCACTAAATGGAGCAAAGCGTGTGATTTTGCACACCAAGAGTCCCACTTCACCTATGAAGAACAAAAGATCCAAACAAGGGATAGGAAGGTAATACAGGCTGCAGAAGAGTATTAATACTCCCCCCCACGCACCTCTGTTTATAGAAATAGTGTGAGAATGTTTGGATATAGCAGGATTATTCCTGCCATATTTTGTCATCTGTACACTGTTAAATGAAGGTTCAGTCTTGTCTGTTAACACACTAGCTCTTAATAATGCTTGGTGTTACTACACAACACACAGTAGCAAATCCAGGTGTGCCTCCGAGTATTCAGTAGGGAGGGGAGCTGTAGAGAATCCAGGCTGGGGAAAGTAATGGCATTTGTCTCATTCACATAGTATTATTATTAATAACAACATTTAAATCCTGCCTTTCTGCCCAATCAGAAATGGCTAACAATTATAATAGTGTAACAAAAAATACATCATAAAACTACATGTATAAAACAAAGTGCAGCAAAATACTTCAAATATATATATACCTAAAAAACCTAAATGTGTACAGTGGGCCCTATCTTTGGGTCTGAGATTCCTGAAATCTACCCAAAGAGTTTGCCTGGAAAAGCAGGTTTGTATATTCATAGAGAGCTTTGAAGATCTCCGTTTCAGAATTAAATATATGAAGAACTTCTTTGTCTTGGGGCTCATTAACTTTGAATTATTTTTACAGACTCTGTTGTGAGCAAACTGGACTGCTGCCCCATGGAAGATATTTTATTCATCCTGTGGACCAGGAATCAGAATGATTATCACAATGCTTATTTTTGCAAGCGGAAGCGAGGGAACTTCAACAAAGAGAGACATTTTAACATATTTTATGTATTATGCACCACTTACAAAGGCAAAATATGTGCATGGACATGCAGAGTAAGCAGACAAGAATTTCTTCACAAGATCCTGCAGCAAGACTTCATTAAGGGGCAGTTGTTTCACACAGAGGAGGAACTATGGAATATGCTGCAACACTTCGAAAACATGCACGATTTGCTCTTGGGCAGTAGGTCTGTCCATTACAGTTAACTGTTCAATGTGCAGCAATCGCATTCAATGTGATGTTTGTGGGGAGTTTCTGTCCAGGATTTTCATCATTTACAAAACACAGCTGCAGAGACTGCAATCTTCAGCAGAAGACTCGGCCCAGGGGAAGTGCCCTCATGGTTCTTCTCCTGTGCAAAGGTGGGGGGAGCAGTTTGGATGAGGGAATTAATAGCACAAAACATCACAGGCGAAGATTGCCCAGGTTCTTCCACTGAAGATGGCAGCTGCATTTTGTAAAAGCAACAATTCCAGAGAAAAATTATGCGTGGGGGAGTCAGGTGTACTTGGGCCACATGCCTGGGTTGCCAACTCTGGCTTGGGATATTCCTGGAGATTTGGGGGCAGTGCCTGGGGAGGCAGGAGTTTGGGGAGGGAAGGCAGCTTAGCGGGGATGTGAGACTGTAGCATCTGCCTTCTGAAGCTGCCATTTCCTCCGGGGGAACTGATCTCTGTACTTCCAGCTCCCACCTATCATGCGTGTTATCAGCCAAACAGAGGCATTCCTTTCCTATTTTTCCACCTGTGAGAATGGAATTGTTAAAAAAAAATACAAAAGCTTAAACTTGCATTTTGCTGGGATGCTTTGACAGGGCCTCAATATGGCTCAGTTTACACATCATACAAAACCAGGGTTGAATTGAACTAACCATCGGGAGTGCAGCTGAAAGCAGGCCATTCCATTAACTATGGTTAGTTAGGGTCCATCAAACCAGGATTTGAAATTGGTTTATTAACCTGAACACAGACACCCCGGTTTCAATCAATCAGTCATAAGTTTTATTGCGTGAGCGCACAGCCTTAGCAATTAACACAAAAAATACCAACACCAGAGTTATAATGCAACAATAACAATAAAAACTTTAATATGCATAATTTTATAAACAATCATTTAGATCACAACAAAAATCTGAGTTTAAAACCAACATCAATTCAAGCAAAAAAGTTGACAAAATACATAGATCTATCCATCAGCTGCATTAACAGTGGATGGTTTTGGTAAGGACTCGATCACCCTTGCAACAAAAAAACAAATTTTTGCTGTTTGCATCGCTATCCATTTATTCTTGTTGGCAAGTAAATTGTTACTCTATCATTATCCACTTTCCATGGACATTGTAATAAAACATTCCCAAGATAACTTTTGCGTTCTAATGCAAATCTTGGGCAGTAAAAGACCACATGGCCTAGATCCGCAATAGAATTCTGATTGCAAGTATAAAAACGTTCTTTCTATAGGATCGTGTTGTAACGGCCTCTTGTTGTTGTTGTTCAGGCACACAGTCAAGTCCAACTCTTCACGACCCCTTGGACCACATCATGCCAGGCCCTCCTGCTGTCCTCTGGAGTTTGCTCAATTTCATGTTCGTTGCATCGATAACACTGTCTGACCATCTCATCCTTTGCTGTCCCCTTCTTCTTTTACCTTCAATCATTCCCAGCATCAGGGTCTTCTCCAGTGAGGGCTCCCTTCAGAAACTTAAGTTGATGGGGATGGAACTGAGGCTTTTACATTTAATAATGAAGCTTCATCATAATATGACCTGCCAAGTTAGACTTAACAATGTTGGTGACCTGACAAAATTCCAATTTTCCGCAAACATTTCCATTATACCAGGGGTAACCAGTACGTGCCGGCGGTCCTTAAAGTTTTTAATGCCAAATTAGCTGCTCAATTTTTCTATGGAGTATCAATCTGGATTGAAGCCTTAAATGGGGACTTGGAAAGAATTCAGTCCAGATTCTTGTGGAAAATTCTTGGACTTCCCTCTTGTGTTCCTTATGCAGCTTTATGCTTAGAAACCAATCAAAGGCTTCTATCGACCAGAGCATGGCTGATAACAACTCAGTTCTGGC
>NW_015175439.1:213512-248663 GCF_001447785.1 Gekko japonicus
CTTTGTTCTTCAATCTTTCCCAGCATCAGGGTCTTCTCCAGTGAGTGCTCCCTTCTCATTTGGTGGCCAAAGTATTTGAGCTTCAGCTTCAGTATCTGGCCTTCCAGGGTCAGGGTTGATTTATTTTAGGATTGACTGATTTGATCTCTTTGCAGCCCAAGGGACTCCCAAGAGTCTTCTCCAGGACCATAATTCAGAAGCATCTACTCTTTGGCGCTCGGCCTTCCTTACGGTTCAGCTCTCGCAGCCATACATTACTACTGGGAATACCATTGCTTTGACTGTACGGACTTTTGTTGGCAGAGTGATGTCTCTGCTTTTTATTATGCTGTCTAGGTTTGCCACAGTTTTCCTCCCAGGGAACAGGTGTATTTTAATTTCATGGCTGCAGTCACTGTCTGCAGTGATCTTAGATCCCAGGAACATGAATTCTGTCACTGCTTCCATGACTTCCCCTTCTATTTGCCAAGGAGTGATGGAGCTGGATGCCATGATCTTAGTTTTTTTGAGATTAAATTTCAAGCTAACTTTTGCACTCTCACCCTTAGCAAGAGACTCTTTAGGTCCTCTTCACTTTCTGCCATTATAGTGGTATCATCTGCTTATCTGAGATTGTTGATGTTTTCCCCAGCAATCTTAATTCCAGTTTGTGATTCATCCAGGTCGGCAATTTGCATGATGTATATAGGGCTGCGGTGGCTTAGAGGTTAAGATGCTGAGCTGCAGACCGGTAGGTCTATAGTTCGGCAGTTCGAGACCCTAGTGCTGCATGACGGAGCGAGCTCCTGTCTCTGGCCCCAGCTCCTGCCAACCTAGCAGTTCAAAAGCAAGAAATTGCAAGTAGATACATTGGTACTCCTTTGCTGGGAAGGTAACAGTGTTCTGTGCGCCTCGGCATTTAGCCATGCTGGCCACATGACCATGGAAACATCTTCATACAGCGCTGGCTGTTTGGCTTGGAAATGGAGATAAGCAGTACCCCATAGAGTCAGATTCGACTGGCTTTCGAGCAAGGGAAACCTTTACCTTTACTTACTCTGCATATAAATTGAATAAGCAGGGTGACAATATACATCCTTGCCATACTCCTTTTCCTATGCTAAACCAATCAGTTGTTCCATATTCGGTTCTAACTGTTGCTTCTTGACTCTTATACAGGTTTCTCAGGAGACGTGTGAGGGGGTCTGGTGCTCCCATCTCTTTAAGGACTTGACGCAGTTTGTTGTGATTCACACAATTAAAGGCTTTAACATAGGCAATGAAGCAGAAGTAGATGTTTTTCTGGTACTCCCTGCCTTTCTTCACAATCCAGCAAATGTCAGCAATTTGATCTCTGGTTCCTCTCTTCGAAACCCAGCTTGTACTTCTGGCAGTTCTCTATTCACGTACTGCTGAAGCATAGCTTGTAGGCTCTTGAGCAGGACCTTGCTAGTGTGTGAAATGAGTGCAATTGTGTGACAGTTTGAACATTCACTGGGATTACCCTACTTTGGAATTGGAATGTAAGGTGACCTTTTCCAATCCTGTGATCACTGTTGCATTTTCCAAATTTGCTGGCATATTGAATGCAGCACTTTAACAGCATCATATTTTAGGGGTTTGAATAGCTCAGCTGGGATACCGTCATATCCACTAGCTTTGTTGTTAGTAATGCTTTCTAAGACCCATTTGACTTCGCACTCCAGGATGCATGGCTTAAGGTCACACTGCCGTGGTTGTCGGGGACATTGAGGTCCTTCTTGTATAGTTCTTCTGTGTATTCTTGCCACCTCTTCCTAATCTCTTCTTTTTTTTGTTAGGTCCCTACCGTTTTTGTCCTTTATGATGGCCAGCTTTGCACAAAACGTTCCCTTGATTTCTCAAATTTTCTTGAAGAGATCCCTAGTCCTTCCCATTCTATTGTTTTCCTCTATTAGTTTGCATTGTTCATTCAGGAAAGCCTCCTTATCTCTCCTTGCTGTTCTCTGGAAATCTGCATTCAGTTGGGTAAATCTTTCCTTTTCACCTTTGTCTTTCGCATTCCTTCTTTCCTCTGCTATTTGTAAAGCCATCAGACAGCCACTTTGCTTTTTTGCATTTCTTTTTCCCTGGAATGGTGCTGATTGCTGCCATCTGTACAATGTCACGAACCTATATCCATAGTTCTTCAGGCACTCTATCAAATCTAGTCTCTTAAACCTATTCTTCACTTCCACTGTATATTCATAAGGGATGTGATCTAGGTCAAATCTGAGCGGCCTAGTGGTTTTCCAGACTTTCTTCAGTTTAAGCCTGAATTTTGCAATGAGCAGCTCATGATCAGTCAGCTCCAGGTCTTGTTTTTACTGACTGTATAGAGCTTCTCCATCTTTAACTGCAAATGACATAATCAATCTGATTTTGGTGTTGCCCATCTGGTGATGTCCATGTGTAGAGTAACCTCTTAGGTTATTGGAAGAGGGTGTTTGTGTCTGTTATCACAGTTACCTTTTGAATTCCTACTTTAGCATTCCAGTCCCCTATGATGATAAAGACATCTTTTTTTGGTGTTAGTTCTAGGAGGTGTTGTAGGTCTTCATAGAACCGGTCCACTTCAGCCTCTTCTGCGTCAGTGGTTGGGGCACAGACTTGGATTATGGTGATGTTGAATGGTTTGCCTTGGATTCAGACCAAGATCATTCTGTTATTTTTGAGATTGTATCCCATTACTGCCTTTTTCACTCTCTAGTTGACTATGAAGGCCACACCATTTTTTCTACGGGATTCTTGGCCACAGTAGTAGATATCACGGTCCTCTGAGTTAAATTCCCTCATTCCCATCCACTTTAGTTCACTGATTCCCAAGATGTCGATGTTCAGTCTTGCCATCTCATTTTTTACCACATCCAGCTTACCTTGATTCATAGATCTTACATTCCAAGTTCCTGTGCAGTATTGTTCTTTGCAGCATCAGACTTTCCTTTCACCATCAGACACATCCATAGCTGAGCGTCCTTTCGGCTGTGGCCCAGCCACTTCATTCTTTCTGGGGTTACTTGTACTTGCCCTCTGCTCTTCCCCAGTAGCATATTGGACACCTTCTGACCTGAGGGGCTCCTCTTCTGGCATCATATCTTCTAGCCTTTTGTTACTGTCTATGGGGTTTTCTTGGCAAAGATACTGGAGTGGGTTGCCATTTCCCTTCTCCAGTGGATCGCGTTTTGTCTGAGTTCTCCACTGTGGCCTGTCTGTCCTGGGTGGCTCTCCATGGCATAGCGCGCAGCCTCATCAAACCCCACAAGCCCCCTTGCCACGTCAAGGCAGCAATCCATGAACGGCCTCTTACCATCGCCAATTGTAAGGTATCCAACTGTGCGTTGGTAAATGCTTTCCTATGCTAGTGATTATGTAAGTCGGTAAGGTAAGATGGAAGAGTTAAAGGAGAAGGTGGCAAGCCGCTTGTAAAAGGGCCACCCTGGTTTAATCCTCGCTTATTTTCTGGCAACACCTACCTGATCTACATTGAGAAGGCATTTGTCAAAGCATTCGTTAATGCAAACCAGGATTTGAGAAGGCATTTGTCAAAGCTTTTGTTAATGCAAAACTGCGAGCTGAATCCTAGTTTTCACAAGCTAATCAGACTTAAATAAAGCCATGGTTTTGCATTACATCTGAACTGAGCATAAGCCACCAAAAGCTAAAGATGGCAGTTTAAAGTAACACTGTCTTTGTCTGACAATGAGTTGTATGGGCAATTATGAAGAAACTAGCAGTAAAGCCCGTTGTGGAAATAAATACAACGAGATCTAGAAAGAGGCTCTGGGGGAGTGCTCTGGCTTTGGGCAAACAGTGTCATTTTGCTGTGGTGACCTCAGCAGGGTATAATGACAGAGTCCACTGTTTTCTCCAGAGGAACTGATCTCTGCTCCCTGAAGAGTAGTTGTAATTTTGAGTGATCTGTAGCCCTCACCTGGAGATTGGCAACAATTGTTACCCAGGATGAAATGGCTGGTTTGGAGGGTGGAGTCTATGGCATTCTACCTGTCTGAGGTCCCACCCCTCTGCAAACCCCACCCTCTCCAGGCTCCACCCCTCAAATCCCCAGGAATTTGCCAGCCTGGAGTTGGCAACCCCATCTCCTTCCCAGCTAACCATCAACCTACCATTATCTGCCCCTTTGACTTCAGCTGACTTCCGCCCTCCCTTCTGCAGAGCAATTGTAATTTTGAGTGGTCTCCTGCCCTCACTTGGAGATCGGCAACAATGGTTCCCCATGAGGGACTGAGTGGTTTGGAGGGTGGAGTCTATGGCATTGTACCTGTCTGAGGTCCCACCCCTCTGCAAACCCCACCCTCTCCAGGCTCCACCCCTCAAATCCCCAGGAATTTGCCAGCCTGGAGTTGGCAACCCCATCTCCTTCCCAGCTAACCATCAACCTACCATTATCTGCCCCTTTGACTTCAGCTGACTTCCGCCCTCCCTTCTGCAGAGCAATTGTAATTTTGAGCGGTCTCCAGCCCTCACCTGGAGATTGGCAACAATGGTTCCCCATGAGGGACTGAGTGGTTTGGAGGGTGGAGTCTATGGCATTGTACCTGTCTGAGGTCCCACCCCTCCTCAAACCTCACCCTCTTCAGGCTCCATCCCTCAAATCTCCAGGAATTTCCCATCGGGAGTTGGCAACCCTATCAGGATTGGCCCCAATGTGTTTTCTCCCAAAGGCCAAAGTAGGTGACTGGACCAAACTAAGTTGCCTACCATCAGGCACTGAGGGGAAAGTAGGGTTGCCAGCTATAAGGAGGGAAATACCTGGAGTGTTGGGGGGTAGATTCTGTAGAGGGCAGCATTGGGGGGGCGTGGAAGGACTCAGCAGGTATAATGTCATAAGGTCTACCCTCCAAAGCAGGCATTTTCTCCAGGGGAAACTGATCTCTGTCATCTGGAAATCAAGCAGCTGTCATCATTCTCTGCTCCCCCTATGAGGTATGTTAAGGTTGAAAGTGTGTGAGTGGTCCATAAGCCCCCAGGCAGCTTTTAAAACATGATCCTGGGACCTACACACCACCAGACATTCCAACTGCCTTGCGGGCGGGGGGAGTATGAGGTGTGGAATGGAGTGAAGTCCAATCAGCTTCCATATGCAAAAGACCTTGAAGGTTCCATATGCAACTGACATTCCAACTGCCTTGCGGGGAGGGGGGTGAGTTTGAGGTGTGGAATGCAGTGAAGTCCAATCAGCTTCCATATGCAAAAGACCTTGAAACGCTGGGCGGGACTGCACAAAGCAGCCAGTCAACCCAGCCAGCGTCTTCTGACTGACAGTTCAAGCGTCCATACACTAAAGGAGTGCATTTTAGAACTTTGGCACCCACTATTCAATTATATACAAGGAGAGATTAAAAAATGTACCTCTGGGAACTTTGATACAGTAGCCATTTTCATCACGGACCGGTTCATCTTTCTCTACGTCGTATTTAATCACTTCGTAGCACATTATTTTCTAATAAAATGTATAAACAAGTACACATTATATTTTTCTACAGAAACATTCAAATATAATTTATTTCAAAAAGGAAAAATTGGTAATTCCCATGTGGATGGTTTAATATTAATTAGTGGAACAGATTGTCATAGATTGTATTTTGGTTTTGTAAAGTGTCGTGGGAAACTCTTACCAGTGGTAAATCATTAAGATGAGATGTTAAATGTCTGGTCATATGCATACATGTACCCAACTCCCCCATGGGATACATACATTTCATTGCTGAGAGAGGGTACATTTACATGCCCCATCCTTGATCTGCTCACAGTTGCCACCCCCTCATCACCCGCCTCATCACTTGTACTGGTTGCAGAGATATTTTGCAACCGGGGTGTTAATGGTACTGGTTGCAGAGATATTAGAAAACATATAATTATCTTGTCTTTTAAAAAATCCTCGCAGCTTGTGGAATGGGCAGGCTGTGTATTATTTTTTATTTACTTTCTTTATATGCCACCTTTCTCACCAGTGGGGACCCAAATCAGTGTACATCATTCTCCTCTCCTCCTTTTTATCCTCACAAAAATCCTGTGAGGTAGGTTAGGCTGAGAGGGTGTGTCTGGCCCTTCCGTGGCAAGAGTGGGGATTTGAATCTGGGTCTCCCAGATGCTAGTACACCATGCTGGCTCTCATTATTATATGGTGCCAGTGTTCATGCGCATGCATGCACTATGATGCATCCTGTATCTTCCCATTCAGAGATTTAACTTCTGGAAAAATGGAGTACAGGGCCTGAAAGCTGAAGAGGTTTAGTGCAAGTGTGTGCACATCAACAATATTTTAAGAAAGTTCTCTCCAAGAATCACAAAATAGGATCAGTGATTTACCAGGAAAAATCAGGGTTCTCTCTAGTAGATAGGAATAATGAGAGCATATGTAAACATTTGTCCTTACCTTATGGAAGTAGTTTAATCTTCCTACAGCTCCTATTTTCCCAGTATAATTCACAAATCCAACATTTCCTTCAGTTGCAGCATAGAATTCATAGATGCGGATGTTTCCAAACCTTCTGATAAATTCCCTCCAAACATCTGCTCTCAAGCCATTACCTAAGGCGATCCTTACTCTATGATCACGGTCACTGTCTTTCTGCAGACAAAGGAACATGAAGTGTCAATTACAAAAGGACATAAATATTTTTAGGCAGCAAGTGATCTCATCAGAAACACAACTTTTAGCACTTCACACATGCAAAAGCAAGCAATCCTGACCAACTTCTTTGAATCCCCCAGAATTAACTCAGCTTTGCATTTTCTGTGCTGTAGATACTTATTCCTCCTAGAGGAAAAGACATACAAAATAAAATAATGCAATAGCTTCTACGGACCAACTTCTGCTGGTGTCTGAGTGCATGCAAGATCTTCGACGTGGTCTCTGTGCTTCACACCCATGGGATCTAGTGTGCACGTGCTGGATCGATTGGCATTGTAGCAAGCTCTTAACGGATTTTCGCACCCAGACCTCGGGCATGCGCAGGAACCCCACCGCACATGCCCAGAAGGGTGGGCATGGACATCCCACCAGTTCCTTTCTTACTGCCACATTGGAAAGACCTTTTCTTTGTCGGTCTGATCGGTTCTCTTTTTTGGCTATTTGCCTCACGGCTCTTCGGAGTTTTCCTCAGTTTTCTTCTTTTTTCTTAGCTTTCTTCATTTGCTCTTCAAAAACTAAAAAAAAAAGTTGTTTTTTGTTGAGGGGGAAGTTGCCGGTTACTTCAGTTTGGCCTTCGGGCTCCCCCCCCCAACCCCTTCTTTCTTCTCCGTTTATCTTTTATGGAGAAGAAGTGGGGCTATTTCAACCGCTGAAAGGGTTGCGGCAGTAAACTTGCTCCACCTGACCGCCACACCCTCTGTATTTTTTGTTTGGGGGAATCTCACTGACCTGAGTCTTGTCAGCACTGTGCTAGGTTTTCGAACCAGACAAGAAAAAACCGAGCTGTGTGCCTTAAAGTGGCGCTACTTGAGTTGGCGTTACATCCTCTCTTAGTGATGGAGTCCGAGAGACCTTCAACATCGAGGCTCTCCTCCGACATCGGTCAACCGACATTGAAGCCACCGGCATCGAAGGCGCAATCCTCCGCTTCCACTCCGGTGAAGAAGAAGCCCAAGTCAAGTAAGGAGCACAAATCCGCAAAAAAGGGCTCCTCTAAGTCCCTAAAGGCAGCAAAGAAGGGGAAGGTAGCGGTGTCTGCACTGTGTGATGCCCCTAAAGTTCCTCCTGCTCCAACGGCAGTATCGGCATCGGAGGCCCATGCCACTCTGCTGATACCGACCATTCAGCTCCTGGACTCTCCTATACAACAACTGGAGCATCCTTACTCCAATATTGAGACGGTGGAGCTCCTTAGTTGTCTGATGGATGCAGAGCCTTCTCCCTCTCCTTTCCCATCGTCGACATCAACGGTGTCAGAGGCTCCCGACATAGATTCACGTCAGAATCAAAACGCCTCTAGAAGCACGCAGCGTCACTCTCCACGTCTGCATCTTGAACCTATCGATATCGATGACTGAGTTTATAGGGACCGCTCTCAAAGGCAGACTAATACTTTGTCTCCGAGACGTACTGATCCAGAAGTCGATCCCCCCCCCCGAGTCTTTCTACCTCCCCCCACCTCTGTCTTGGGATCAACACCAACTGAGGTATCTCTATGAAGGTTATCCACCATCCATGCCCTGGTTGACTCCGGCGGGCTATTCTGACTGGGATCGTTACTCGACCCACTTTGCTCACAGGTCAAGGTCGCCCTATAAATCTAGACCTTCAGCATCTCTGTCTCGTCCTTCGGCCGAGGATCCTTCCCACCATAATCCGGAACTCAATCGTTCTCCCAACCCCCAAGTCGTACCACCAAAGCTTTTAACTAGTCAAATGGAAGTCACTCTGGTCCAAATGCCAGATCAGGGCTCCTCTGATTCTGCAGAAGAGGATTCTGATATGGAGGCCTCAGAGGTTCACACCTCCCCTGACCACAAGTCTCCTAACCAAGCTGTCGCAGATGATCTCCCTATATCTCCATCCGACAATCTTACTTCCTATGCTGACCTCGTCAAAAGAATGGCCCATTCTCTAGGCCTCTCAGTCGTTCAACAACAACCACAGGTTACAGATGCCGTCTTCGATATCGTGCAACTGGATACCTCCACTACCATAGCACTGCCCATGTCTACGGTCCTTTTAAAGTGCGAAAGCCCAATGGGTGAAGCCTTCATCAGCTCAGTGTCAACAAGGCGCCTGGACCACATGTATAGAGTCCAGGAGACCGGAGCTGAATTTTTATTCTCCCATCCTCAGCCAAACTCAATGGTTGTAACATCCACGTCCAAATCAAAACGAACACACTCTGCACCTTCTGACAGGGAAAGTAGAAAATTAGTTGCGTTTGGAAGACGCTTCTACTCCATGGGAGCGTTGGGAGTAAAAACCACGAATTACTTAGCCTGCATGAGCAGGTATCAGTACACTCTGTTTTTGCCACCAGAGCCAACAAAAAGTGTCCTCTGTTCTGCAGCCGAGGTGGCAGGGACCCACAGTCTCTAGGGGACGGTCTCCTCTATCCGTGGTCCAGGGAACTTCTCTACCTCTTCCCTCCACTACCCCTGCTTCTGAGAGTAGTCTGCAAAATCATCAGCAACGGAGCAGACTGCATCCTGATAACCCCGTGGTGGCCGAGGCAGCCATGGTTCTCGGCCATCCTCGATCTGTCAGCAGGGGTCTACCATCAATTTCCTCTGGCACAGGACCTCCTCTTCCTGTCCGACTCCCCGCTCCTGTACCACGACGTGCCACGGATTAAGTTGACAGCCTGGAGAATAGTGTCAACAGCTTTTCCACCCGCATAGCAAATGTTTTGCTAAACGCCTGAAAACCCACTATGCGAAAGTTGTACCCATTACAAGTGGAAAAAATTCTGTTCCTCCTTGGGTGACGATGCCCTTCGAGCCACCTCCGTAGGCCTCGAGAAAGTTTTCCAATTCCTCCTGTCTCTAGCTGACTCGGGACTTTCTCACTCCTCGTTAAGAGTTTATTTGGCCGCACTTTCGGCCTACCATGTTCAAGTTGAGGGATGCACACTGCTTTTGCATCCGCTTTAGAAACGTTTCTTGGTCTGTTGCACCTCTACCCTCCCATCAAAACTCTCATCGTCCCCTGGGACCTTCCTCTAGTTCTTCGTCAGCTCATGAGGAAACCCTTTGAGCCGCTCGCAACTTGCGAGCTAAAATTCCTGTTGTGGAAGACGGCCTTTCTGGTTGCTGTCACCTCAGCGAGGCGAGTTGGAGAAATACTGGCTTTCAGGCATGACATGCCCTACTTGTCATTTTTGCCAGACGGTGTCTGCCTTGTACCTGACATCTCGTTTCTACCAAAGGTAGTGTCAGAATTCCACCTGCAGGCAGAGGTCTTCCTCCCGGATTTCTTCCTGGCTCCAACATCCTCAGAGGACTGTTACACACATTGGATGCAAAATGTGCGCTTCTGTTCTACCTGAACAGAACCCGCCCAACGAGACGTGACTCCCAACTTTTAGTCTCCTACGCACCAGCAAGACTGGGGACTCGCATCACGGCTCACCACCTCTCAAAGTGGATTGAAGGTCTCATCCGCCTCTGCTACCTGATCGCCAAACAGCCATTGCCTGGCCCTATCAGGGCCCATTCAACCCAAGCTGTCGCAGCCTCCACTGCCTTCCTCCAGGGAGTTCCCCTGACGGACATTTGCAGAGCCGCTACGTGGGCTACGCCTAACACCTTCATAAGGCAGTACACCCTAGACGTCCATAAGAACTCTAGTACCAACATGGGACATCACATCTTGTCTTCAGTTACGCAGTAAGGACCTGCCAGCACCCTCCTCTAGGTAGACCACTGCTCGCTAATCTCCCATGGGTGTGAAGCACAGAGACCACGTCGAAGATAAACAGGTTGCTTACCTGTAACTGGTGATCTTTGAGTGGTCATCTGTGCATTCACACCACCCGCCCTCCTTCCCCGCTGCTGTCAGCTTCTACATTTTTCATAGGGGTTGATTTGTGGTGGTTGGAAGGAACTGGCGGGATGTCTGCGCCCACCCCTCTGGGCATGCGCGGTGGGGTTCCTGTGCATGCCCGAGGTCTGGGCGCGAAAATCTGTTAAGCGTTTGCTACAATGCCGATCAATCCAGCGTGTGTGCACAAATCCCATGGGTGTGAATGCACAGATGACCACTTGAAGATCACCAGTTACAGGTAAGCAACCTGTTTTTCCTGAATCACAAAACTCTTTATCAGGGAGAACAGACAGAGATCAAGATTCCGCAGCTTGTTGAATCCATGGCAGCTCCATCCCCCCAGTGACTCCAGTTAGCCACCTTCCTGCCGTTTCTTGAGAAGGCAGCAGGTTCTTCAGTTATACAGAAAAATTCTTCAGGCTATTCGTCAGGTACCCCATGAAGCTGATCATCATTACTTGAGAGACTGGGCAAGGGCAGAATTCAAAAGGAATAAAGGTGCTACAGAAGAGGATATAATCAGGATGATGATCACTCAGGGAAACATACAGCTTCAAGAACTTGAGAGAACTCTAAAACTGGCAAAATCCTAGCCTTAATTGTGGAATATAATGTCCTTTCAATGTGGCTTCCTCAGAGGACATTAGATGTGGAGGGACTTCTCAAAGAACCAAAAAGTGATGCTTATACAACTGTTGTAGGGGTGCTGAGCTTGATAAAATTGAGCCGTGATGGGCAGAAATCTGTAGAGAAAGACCAGCAAGGGATAATGTCTAAACCTGACTTAGACACGTCAAAATGCAAAAGTGGATTGCTACCCCAAAAATATGGATTATGCCTATGAAAAGCATTGCTCAGAATGTAATGAAGCAGTGGATTAACTAAACTCTACCCATGATTTTGTAAAACCTTTCTCTGTCAGATTGAAGAATTTACTCTATTCAAAAAAAAAAAAAGACTGTCTGTTAAGTGCCGTTAAGTTGCTTCTGACTTATGGCGACCCTATGAATTAACGTTCTCCAAAATGTCCTGTCGTTAACAGCCTTGCTCAGGTCTTGCAAACTGAGGGCCATGGCTTTCTTTATAGAGTCAATCCATCTCAAATTGTGTCTTCCTCTTTTCCTGCTGCCTTCTACTTTTCCTAGCATTATTGTCTTTTCCAGTGACTCTTCGCTTCTCATAATATGACTGATTACAGATATTTATCTACTCCAGATGGCTAGACTGTCAATTCTGCATTTCTCTAACAATTTGTCACTAATAAGATCACACTGAACATAGCTAGAGTCCCTCACTCCATTAAGCTAGCCTACGATCCAGGGTGTTTAATTGTAGCATGACATGCCAATATTAAGCAAGACCATTTTTTAATGCACATGAAAATAAAGCAATGTGGAAAAACTTTCCTTTTCATGCTCTTCCCCCTTCCCATATTACAGGGGACCAGTGCAGGCTAAACACGGGTCATATATATGTACCACAGAGATCAAAGTGTAGGGACGGAGCATCCTGTCCCTGAAATGGAAGCCATTTAAATATGTTCTGACTTTCTTGGCACAATGACTTTGCACTTTCCACGAAAAAGCTGGCCAAAGGAGGACAAGCTGCTTGAATCTATCAATAAGAACTCCCTGCTGGACTGGACCAAGGCTTCATCTCGTCAAGTATCCTCTTTCCCACAATGGTCAAACAAAAAACTTAGAAGCAGGACATGAAAGCAAAAGCCTTCTCCCACTACAGCCCCCTTCAGCAACTAACTTCTGGGGTACACTGCCCCGAACACAGATTTCATTTAGCCATCACGATCAACAGCCACTGGCATATCAGAACCAGTTCCAGGTTTTGGTGGGCCCTGGGCAGAGAGTGTCCAGTGCCCCCCACCTCCGTTGTCCCCACTGCACTCTCCACTTGTACCTCCCTCCCCTAACAAGAGCCACCCTGAGAATTTGTCTTGCCTTTTAAAACCATCAAAGCTTAGTAGCCATCATTACATCTTGTGGCAGTGAATTTCACCAATTAACTACATATTGTGTGAAGAAACACTTCCTGTCCTAAATCACCAGGCTGTTAGCTGCAGAGTCCTGGTATTACGGAAGAAAAAGCTGATGTTCCACTTTTACCACCCAATTCATCATTTTATGTACCTCTATCCTGCCCCCATAAGATCACATCATTTTGTCCCCCTCGCTATAACATGCAAGCATTTGAAAACTGTCTGCCTGCCTGCAATTTTGTACCTGAATCCTATGAAATAATTTTATTTATCATACTTACATCTTGCTTTTTTCTCCAGAGAGATCATGGCTAGCTCAACACCACCCAGCAAGTCTGAGTAAGAGTTCTGAATGGAGATCCCCTTTGGTCCAAGAGTTCAGCACTCTAATCCACCAGGGCACTCTGCCTCTTTGTCCTCGTGCGTGTGCACACACACACATTTTTATATATATAACGAAAATTGTTATACACACACACACACACACATATGTATGTAAATAAATAAATAATACTAAAACTGTGGCGCTCCAAGGTGCTGAAATTTATTTTTTCACAGAAAACTTTCTCTAGGGAGAGGCTATTATTAAGCTCCAGATCTGCCATTTGTCTTTTTATCCTGGGAAACAAGCAAAGGGGCAAGCCATGGGCGTGCACTTCCATGGTGGGAAGGGAATCAACAGTGGAAGAAGGGCTAAGCATTATGAAGAAAACATGGGTTTCTGGACCCTATGGTTGTCTCATGATACCCTGGAGCACTGCATGTTTTTTTTAATCTAAATACAGTACCAAGACAACCCTTCTGCTGTGCACAAGGTAGTGTGCACGCATGAATACCTCTGAAGGTGCTAATTTTTATATTTATGTAAAACAACAGTCCCTATTGTTCTCCATCTGTGAGGGAAATTAAGCTGCGTGGTTTTTTTAAAAAAAGTCTAACAAGCCAGTATAAATTCATTCTAGTAAAGCATTTGCTAACTCCTGTGGGAAATGCAGTTTGGACCACTAAATGCCACTTTGTGATAATACCCCATCATTATTACTACTATGGGAGATACAAACCCAGGTCACCTCATTACCTGCTTTGCTGCTAGATCCACATTTTATGTAACTGAGCACACTACTCTGAAAAATAATACCTGCTGTTGCTCACGGACCTCTCTAAAGCCAGTTTGGTGTAGTGGTTAAGTGTGCGGACTCTAATCTGGGAGGACCGGGTTTGATTCCCCACTCCTCCACCTGCACCTGCTGATGTGACCTTGGGTCAGTCACAAGCTCTGGCACAGCTGTCCTTGAAAAAGAGCAGTTTGTGTCAGAGTTCTCCCAGCCCCACCCACCTCACAGGGTGTCTGTTGTGGGGAGGGGAAGGGAAAAGGAGTTTGTAAGCCGCTCTGAGACTCCAAGCACCTTGAAGCGAATCCAGAATGCTATTGGCAGCCAGCGCAGAGTCTTAAGCACAGGCTGGATGTGCTCCCACCTGGGGAGACCCATCAGCAGCCTGGCTGCCGCATTCTGCTCCAGCTGCAGCTTCCGGAGTTGCCCCAAAGGCAGCCCCATGTAGAGAGCATTGCAGTAGTCCAACCTCAAGGTGACCATAGCATGGATCACTGCAGCCAGATCCTTGCCTTCGAGGAAGGGAACCAACTGCCTAATCAGCCGAAGATGGTAAAAGGCTGCCTTGGCAGCGGCTGCTACCTGGGCCTCCATTGTTAAGGAGGCATCCAGGAGCACTCCCAAGCTCCTGACCCTCGGAGCTGGCACCAGTGGCGCCCCACCGAATTAACACCCCCCCAAAAAAACCCCACCCCATTTAATATTGTTCTACAATCTGCAAACTGAAACCAGGATCTCAACTCCACCCTGAGCCACTTTGCATGTTGCAGCATCTTCTGTGAGCAGGCTGCTTCAGGGGAGATTCAGCTATCTCATGTTCTGCAGTTCCTGCCCTCTTGTTGTTAGTCTCTAAACTATGGAAAGCCCCCATTGTATTCTGATCCTTATTAGTTCCTGCCTCTTCCTATACAGTTTGCTGACCCAGCTCCTGTTGCCTGTGAGCAGCTGGGCTGCAGAAAAACAAAAGAGAACATTTAATTCAGTATACGTTTTTGTAAGACAGAGCTCAATTCTTCAGATACAGTGGGAAGAAAAGAACTCTTTCTTCCCATTATATTTGAAAAAGTGAGCTCTGTCTCATGAAAACTCACACTGGAATATATGTTCAGGTGGGTAGCTGGCAGGTCCCCAGTCAAATCACTCTCCACACACACTTTTGGCAGTGTAATGCTTTATTAGAGATATGAGATGCTGTGGGTTCAAACTCTTTGTTAGGACTAAAGCCCAAAGGTGGAAAAATACAACATATAGGTAAAACCCCTAAATTCCATTCACTCACATGTCATGCATTTCTATAGCAACTCAGACAGATATATGGTCGCTCTATCTAACCTAGCCTGGCACAGAAACCTCCAAAGACAGTCTTACCAGAAAACTGTCTCGGGGGTCGCTTCAAGATATTACCAAGCAATACTCCCTAACACTCTAACAACACCCACCCGCCCATACACACACACAAGGAACGTCACATGGCAAGCGAGGGCAGAGGTACAGTGATAAGATGCAAGAAGGCAAAAAGCAAATGCTAAAGTATAATAAGGCTAACAGGAATCGAGAAGGCCTATATATGTGCCAGAGCTTGACATACTGCCCACCCCAAGCCTCCCTCAACCCCCCAGCTTATGAGGGTGACCTTGATGAAACTCAGTAATTAGACGGGATGGATATGTTTAGATAGAACCCATTCATTCTGTTCAGGCCCAAAGTCCTTCCATTTAACTAGGTAGTACAGATGGCCTCTCTGGATTCTGGAATCAAGGATCTCCTCCACGACCTGGTGGAGTTGCCCATCGATAAGGAGAGGGAGAGGAGCTGGAGGACGATGAGTCCAGGACGAGGGTCCAGGATCTCTTTTCAATAGACTGAAATGAATGGGGTGCACAGAACACAGAGATTTAGGTAGGTCTACTTCAACAGCCACCTTATTGATTACACGAGTAACTTTAAAAGGTCCTATATATTTACATCCCAATTTCCGTCTTGGTTGCAGCCCCTTTAAATGCTTGGTGGAAATGTACACAGAATCACCAGGGGCCAGATCCCATTCGGGGCACCTTTTGTTGTCAGCATAACATTTGTAATCCTTTTGTTTAGTGTCTTTTGCAAAGTCTCCCAATTCCGGGTTAACGCTGACCACCAAATCTGGGTGTCCCCCTTAACCGGCTCCTTTAAATCCACAGTAGGCACGGGACCTCCCTCATACCCATGTACTGCCATGGAAGGGGAAATCCCAATAGAACTGTGCAGTGAATTATTGTAACTGTATTCAGCACATGGCAATAATTGTACCCAGTTACCTTGCTGATGATTTATGTAACACCTCAGGAATTTTTCCAATATCTGATTAGTGTGCTCCATCTGGCCATCTGTCTTGGGATGGTGGCTACTACTTAAGCCCTGTTCCACCCCCAGTAGACGCATCAATTCCTTCCAGAATTTAGCCACGGGCTGGGTTCCGCGGTCTGATATCACCTTTCGTGGCAACGTATGGAGTCTTACCACATGCTGGAAAACATCGTGGACAGCTGCTTTGCGGTGGATATTTGTTTAAAAGGAATGAAATGAGCCTGTTTGGAAAACAAATCGACTACCACCCAAATCAGTCTTCCCCTGGCTTACTGGCAGATCAATTATGAAGTCTATTGAGATCACAGCCCATGGGCATTCAGGGGTTTCCAAGGACTGGAGCTGACCAGGCATCTTCCCCTCCCCCCTGCTCATTATGCAAGTCTGACATGTAGCCACGTATTTAGAAACGTCCCTTCTCATCCCAGGCCACCAGAATTGCCTTTGGATCAAATGCAAAAATTTTAAGTAACCAAAGTGACCAGACATCTTATTGTCATGACCATGGGACAAAATCTCTCCCCTAAGAGACTCTTGGGTGAACACTTTATCCCCTCTGTACCAGCAACTGTTCTCCTTCTGGCACAACCCCTCCTTTTTCACAGTCTTCAAGTCCTGAGGGGTGATCACAGCCTTCAGCTTCTCCATCCATTCACCCGGCTCCGCCTCCCTCCCCACTTTCGCCTGACTTCGCATCAGCACCGCCCCTCCCAACTAGGCGGGGAAGAACACAGTGTCTATGACTTCATCACGCTGGCTAGCGTGCTGCAGGCATAATCCCTTATTCAAGCGATGTTCCCAATCTCCACCGGGCAGTGGACCCCTATCCCGAGCTCCCTGCTGCCCTCCGCCACCGCAGACGGGTGCCTTGTGCTGGTAGAGCTTCACCAGGTTGTGCCGATTTTCAGTTTCGCATGCCACCTGGATCTATCCCGCCAGGGTGAGTGAGTTGTCTTGGGCTAACACCTTCTCCAGAATGATAGTGTTCAGGCCCGCCCGATAGAACTCGATCAGGACCCCTTTGGGCCACCCTAGGAGATTGGCCGCTGTGGCTTTAAACTTGTCTGAGTATTCCTGGACTGAGCGAGTGCCCTGGTGGATGCCCCTCAGGTGCGTGTGGGCCTTTTCCAGCTCTAGCGGGTCTTCGAACTGATGCTGCAAGGCTTGCATAAAAGCGTCGACATCTTTCAGCTCCGGGTGTCAGCTAGCTGCCATAGAAGATGGGGAAGCTGTTGGTTCCCCCCTCCCCCTCTCTCGTGCGCCGGGCATCTGCGCATGCCCTACCCTCCCTGTGTCTCATGCATTCCTGTCTGTAAACGCTAGGCAACGCTTATCAGCAAGATTAACAGGTGTGTGGGGAGAGCTGCTTTGCTAACTGTATAATGAACTGCACCGTGTGAAGCTGTAATTGTTTTGGTTATAGGGACCGTTGCTTCTCAGGCTTTTTAGCGCATACCCTGAAGGTTGCCCGCCCGGCGGGAATGGAGTTTATTGGTCATTACCCTGTTTGAATGTATTACATTATTCCATGCCCCCCTGGCCCAGGCATTCTGGACAGTGAACTTGTTCCTGCTCTATCATGGCTTTAATAAAATACTACTTTGCTTAAACGTGTATTGGATTAATCGCTGTGAGAGGGACCGGACATTCTGTCCAGAATCTCTCTTTCTTCCATCGTTCCAAGTTGGCTGAAATCAGCATGAGCGGAACCGAGGGGGAAGTTCCAGTAACACACCGCAGAAGATGGGAGTGGGACAGGGACCACGACCCCGGCAACCACGCCAACCCCGACAACGGGAGCTGTGGGGGGCACAGTCCCAAAGACGACCGCTACCTCGATCCCCTGGCCCTTCACTCCATCGAAGTTGGTCCGGCGGGCATGGGATGACTGGACTCAGTCCGACATGCAAGGCACCCGGGAGACGTTCTCCAAACGGGGGGGATGGCCTGAGAGACAGCCTGTTCGAACAGGGACTTTACCCAGGCCCCAGTCTTGGTGCCGTGGGTGATCAGTTCGAACAGGCCGAAGAAGCCTGGGTGACAGGCCGCTCCAAGGACCGAGCGAGCTGAGTGTACCTGACTGACGGCATGGAAGAATGTGTGGTCGACATCGACCGAACCCTGCAACAACTGATGCAGACGGTAGAGGAGGTGTTCAACGTGTTCCCGGACTTGGTGGAGCGAACGATCGAAAACATGTTGGACCGGCGAGGGATCCAGCCGGGAGGCCCGGCGGCATCTGCGCTCCCACCGGTGGGGCCGCTGGCGCAGCCGGGGCCCCCGGCTCAACCGGGGGGGCCAGCCCAACCGGGGGGCCCGGCACACCAGTGCCTCCACAACCGCAGCCGGGCCAAGGGAGGCCGTGGCCGAAAGACATGCTGGAAGCGACGTTCGACGGCAACCCCGAGGAACTGGCGTACTTCACGGTGCAAGTGCAGAGGTTCGTTGTGGAGCACGGCCAGCTGTTCCCTAACGATGGCAGCCGGATTGATGTGATCGCGGCGAGACTGAGGGGCACGGCAGCCACTTGGTATGTGGGTCTGCATGACAGGCGTGGCCCCGAGCTGAGGGATCTGAGAGTATTCATGTGGGCGCTGAGGACCAGGTTCGAAGACCTGAACGCTGGCCAGCGGGCGAAGGCATTCATGCGCACGTTCAAGCAGGGGCGCCGGACGGTGCACGACTACTCCACGGAGTTTCAAAACCAGGCGGCTAAGCTCCCGAACTGGCCAGAACATGTCCTGGTGGAGATGTACCGGGTAGGGCTGAACCCCGAGATCCAGGAGACGGTGCTACGATCGGTGGACCCGGTGTCGCTGATGGCGTGGTCCCAAGAGGCGGAAAATGCGGAAAGCCACCTTCAAACCCTCCGGCTGGACATGGCGGCAGGAGGGGGGAAGGTGAGCCAACCCCCCCATCCAAAAGCAGAGGGCCCCCCACCTAACCGAAGCGGCCCGGGAGCAACGGATGCCTCAGGGACTGTGCCTGAAGTGCGGGGAGCGGGGCCATTTCGCTGCGGAGTGTGGGCATCGACCGCAGCGGGAGGCCCCTGCAGCAACCAAGCCAAGACAAGCGACCCCAACCAAAAAAGCATTGGGGAAACCGAAGTTCGCGAAAGCCCTACAAGCCGCACCGGAGGTAGAGGAAGATGATTCCAGCGAGAACAAGGAGGAACCGGCGGGAAACGACCAGGTCCTGCCGTGAGAGGTGCACAGCGGCAGGACCCTCCTTTGGAGGCGCCAAAAGTGGTGAGCGAAACCCCCTCCCTGTTCTTTGTGACTGTGTGATGAACCCCCTATTGGGGACTCACGTGCGCGTTAAGGCGCTAATTGACTCGGGGTGTGGGAGAGACTTAATTAGCCCTGCTGTAGTTTCAGGCTTAGAAGCGGGAGTGAAAAAACTGAAGGACCTGCTGATTTTTACGCAGATGGACGGGTCTCCCATGAAAGAGCCCTGCTTGTACGAGACTATGCCTTTGCGGTTAGGAGCAGGCGAGCACTGGGAGCAACGCTCATTCATACTCACCCCAGACTCTCGGTTCTCCCTGGTTTGGGGGGCCCCTTGGTTGTATAGCCACGACCCATACATTCTATGGGAGGAAGGGCGGATCGAATTCATGTCGCCCAAATGTGAACTGCATAAGTGGGAGGAGAAGTGGGGGGGAATGCCGGAGAAAACCTCACCGTGCGCATTATTGACTAGGGAAGAAATTGCCTCCCTACCCCCTGAGTACCGGGACTTAGCCACGACGTTTGGGGAAGAAGAAGCCGATGAGCTCCCCCCCCCCAGACATTCCGATTGCCGCATCGAGCTGGTCCCAGGGGCCAAGTTACCCAAGGGGAAAATTTATGCTATGGGGCCGGCCGAGAAAGCGGAATTAAGAAAGTTCATCGACAAGAACCTCACTCGGGGATTTATCCGCCCTGCCTCCTCCCCCTTCGCGGCATCCGTGCTCTTCTGAAAGAAGAAGGATGGGAGCCTGAGGCTATGCACGGATTACCGAGGGCTGAATGCGGTTTCTGCCACGAACGCTTACCCCATGCCGCTGATCAAAGACCTCTTAGCAGAAGCGGCTAAGGGAAAAATTTTCTCCAAGTTGGACCTCCGAGATGCATACTTCCGGGTGCGCATCAAGGAGGGAGATGAGTCGAAAACCGCTTTTAATACTCCTCTGGGGCAATTCGAATACCTGGTTATGCCATTCGGCCTTCAGGGGGCTCCTGGGGTCTTCATGAACTTTTAATCAATGAGGTGTTACACGAACATTTATTTAAGGGGGCGCTTATTTACCTAGACGACATTTTATTGTACTCCCCCGACCTCCCCTCCCATGTCAAACTGGTCCGGAAGGTATTGGAAACGTTGCACAAGCACCACTTGTTTGCCAAACTGTCCAAATGCGAATTTCACAAAACTCAGATCGACTTCTTGGGCTACTGCATCTCGCCAGCCGGGCTTGAGATGGACCCAGGGAAAATCAAGGACGTGGTGGGGTGGGAGGCACCTAAAACTAGACGGCAACTACAAGCATTCCTAGGATTCGCCAATTTTTACAGAAATTTTATCAGAAACTTTGCCCAGATCGCTCTTCCCCTCACTGACCTCCTTAAAATGAAGGGGAAGGGGCTGAATGCCGTGTGGCCTGGGGCCCCTTTGGCTTGGTCGGCAGAATGCGAGGAGGCGTTCCAACGCTTAAAGGGACTTTTCACTTCCGAGCCCGTCTTGGCTCACCTTGACGAGTCCAAAAAATTCATAGTGCAAATCGATGCCTCAGACGTGGCCGGGGGGGGGGGCAATCCTTCAAGAGGGGGAGGATGGGCTGTTGCACCCGCTGGCTTACATCTCCAAAAAATTCTCGGAGGCAGAAAGACATTGGTCTGTATGGGAGAAGGAGGCGGGCGCAATAAAGTTTGCGTTATCGACGTGGAGGCACTGGCTGGAGGGGGCGAGAGTTCTGTTCGAGGTGTGGACGGAACACAAGAACCTAGAGACTCTGAAATCGCCCCGCTGTCTTAATGCAAAACAACTGCGTTGGGCTGATTTCTTCTCGAAATTCCAGTTCACCCTCCACCATTTCCCAGGGTCCGCTAACTCGCTGGAGGATGGGCTGTCGCACTTCCCTCAGCATGCCAGTCAATGGGACGTCATCGTGGACTCCATTTTCACTCCCGCCCAGCTGGGGGTGGTGGTTACCACACGCAGTCAAGCCGCTAACACGCCCAGCGACCCACATCCGCCTCCCCCCCTCGCAGCTGACCAGCCCAACTCCCCTCCCACAACCGCCTTCAAGACGCCCAAGCTACGCTCATGGCGGGAGGGGTTCTCGCCTACCGACCTAGCTATTGTGAAGGGGATTGACTCTTGCTACCAGGGAGAGGATGGGCATTGGTATTCAGAGGGTAAACTATACGTGCCCATTTCGCTGCGACGGGAAGTCTTAGAAGCAGCGCACGGTTCGAAATTGGCAGGCCACTCGGGATTTGTTAAGTCTCTGCAATTGCTAAAACGCCAGTTTTGGTGGCCACACATGCGAAAGGATTTGACGGAGTTTGTGCAGACCTGCCAACAATGTGCCATGACGAAACCGAGGGGGGAGGAACCTCCGGGACTGTTGCAACCCTTCCCTCCAGACCCTGGGAGGTCATTTCCATGGATTTTATTACAGATCTACCACCAAGCAAAAATAAAACAATTATTTGGGTGGTAGTTGACCTGTTCTCCAAACAGGCACACTTTCTCGCTTTTCCCTCCCTCCCCATGGCAAAAGCTTTGGCCAAGGCTTTCTTCAACAACATTGTCCGTCTCCATCTCTTGCCTAATAAGGTCATATCCGACAGGGGGACACAGTTTGTTTCCAAGTTCTGGAAGGAACTGATGGAGATTATGGGGGTGGAACGGGGTCTCAGTAGTGCCTACCACCCGGAAACTGATGGGCAAACTGAGCGGGGGAACCAAACGCTGGAACAATATTTGCGTTGTTTTACGAACTATCAACAAGATGACTGGTGTGAGTTGTTGCCTTTGGCTGAATATTGTTACAACAACACGTGTCATGCATCCATTGGCATGTCCCCCTACAAGGCAGCGTTTGGTTACGACAGCCCCCCTATGCCGTTCCTGGAGGGGCACAGCGTGGAGCACCCTGGCGAGGCTTCTACATGGTGTGAAACTCTGCAACGTGCCTGGCCATTGCTGTGGAGAACGTTGAATGCAGCCAAGGCTGCATATAAGAAACAGACCAATAGAGGGAGGGTGGCGGGTTGGGCTCTGCGGCCTGGAGATTATGTGTATGTGTCCACTAAGAACATTAACATGCTAAGACCAAGTCGAAAACTGGGATGGAAATACATTGGTCCGTTTAAAGTACGTAAGGTGACGAATGAGGTGGCTGTGGATGTTGAACTTCCTAAGAACCTAAGATCTCTGCATTCTGTGTTTCATTTCAGCCTCCTTAAAAAGAACAATGGGTCTTGCAGCTGGCGCCAGCAGCATCCTCCACCCCCCCCGTTTTGGTGGATGGCAAGGCGCACTACGAGATTGCCGACATTCTGGACTCTAAAGTGAAACGTGGGAAGCTCTACTATTTGGTTGAATGGGCTGATTTCGGACCCCAGTACCAGGAATGGATGGAAGAAGGGGATATTAGGACCCCTTACATGCTCAAGAGCTTTCACAAGAGGTTCCCGGGGAAACCGGGAGGACTCCCGCCCTGACCGGGAGACGGGTGGGATTTTCTTTTGAGGGGGCAGAATGTCAGCTAGCTGCCATAGAAGATGGGGAAGCTGTTGGTTCCCCCCCCCTCTCTCGTGCGCCGGGCATCTGCGCATGCCCTCCCCTCCCCCTGTGTCTCATGCATTCCTGTCTGTAAACGCTAGGCAACGCTTATCAGCAAGATTAACAGGGGTGTGGGGAGAGTTGCTTTGCTAACTGTATAATGAACTGCACCGTGTGAAGCTGTAATTGTTTTGGTTATAGGGACCGTTGCTTCTCAGGCTTTTTAGCACGTACCCTGAAGGTTGCCCGCTCGGCGGGAATGGAGTTTATTGGTCATTACCCTGTTTGAATGTATTACATTATTCCATGCCCCCCTGGCCCAGGCATTCTGGACAGTGAACTTGTTCCTGCTCTATCATGGCTTTAATAAAATACTACTTTGCTTAAACGTGTATTGGATTAATCGCTGTGAGGGGGACCGGACACCGGGGCTACTACATTATAAAGGCCTACGAACCAGTCAATGGCCCTCTCACGCAGCTGGGAGCCCACAAAATCCACACTCTGCTCATCCGACGCAAAGGTGTGGCCCCACTCCCATAGCATCTTCTGCACCTGGATCGCGAAGAATGCCAGCTTCACGGGGCTACCATCAAAAGTGGCTTCCAGGGCATCTTGGGGCCTCTCGCGCTCCATTCCGACCTTGCGGGGCGGTTGGGGCAGCTGCTTGGCCTCATCTCTGCCCTCTTCCTCCTTGGAGGTCTTGGAAATCTTCTTTTCCATCAACTCCTTCACTAGTTTGGGTAGATTCTTCACCAGGTATTGGAACCCTTCCTTCAACTCTTTTATGTCAGACTGTAGGCTGGACTGGGTCTTCTCAGTCGCTGGGTCGTCTTCCCACTCTTTGCGCACCTTCCCTAACTTGGGACCGTCCTGGAAGGTGTGGGAGACACAGTGCCTCTCACGATCAGCCTGGCCCCGGGCTCTTCTGAATCCCGGGGTTTACACTTAATCCAAGCCAAATGCAGCCCACCACCCAGACGGTGGTCTGCCGGGTGCTCAATAACCCCTGCTCCTGGTTCTTTCTGCAGTCTTTGGTAGGCACTGTGATCAGGAAGTTCACTGAGCTCCTGAAATTCCAGATGGCTTGGTGGCCTGTCATGCAGGTTTGGTTTCAGTCAAACAGTTCCTTCATCAACCACTGATAACATCATCATTCCAAAATGTCCACATTTCCGAGCCACCGTAAAAACACAAAAATGCTCTAAGATAGCAAAATTCTCAGTATTCTAAATCTCCAAATTATACCAGATTGCTCCATGATAAACAGAAGGAGCCAAGATGCAACACAATGAATGTCAAAAAGATTAGGAACAATAGTTTCTCTTGTCTTGTAGCCTTCCAGCTAGAACTTCTCACTTGCATGGCACTGTCAGGAATCTTGGGCCCCAAAGCACTCAAGCATTTTTACAGTGCATTGGAAGCAGCAATTATTTATTTTATTCTATTTATTGTTCTATTTTTTATTGTATTATTGTATCATTTATAGCCCGCCTTTCTCACTGAGGGGCAAATTAGATGGATCTTTCCCACGGATGCCGCCACCATTTTAAAGCCTAAAGCAATTAAAAAACAACGTGAGGGCCTGATCCTGACTGGACTCACAGTGTGGCAGGATGAAGACCCCTGGTCCCCCCCTTCCAGTTTTTCACGTGCCAAAACAGCCCCTCCCCATCAGATCCATGGATGCCCTCATGTCTAGTTTGGCCTTTAGACTCAAGGCAAACAACAAAATCTAGAAAATAATTCAATCAGACAGTACAAGGTATCTCATATACTATGCAATAAAGATTAGGATTACAAAAGTGGGAAACAATGTGAAGAAAAACCTGTTTAAGACATGACATGCTGTAATGCAGGAAGTGGGTTACAGTGCTGTAAAAGGCATCCACACTGTAACCATTCCAAAAGACTGCAAACCGATTTCCTTATAAAGGCCACCTCCTGAGCTATTCCATTATCCTACAATTCTAATCCTTTTAAAAAAATGTCCTTCTGAACATTTCAATTTTGCATATTTTGTGAAATTATAGATGTGTAGGGGCCTCCCTAACTGTTAGAATGATACTGTACAAACTGTTCAAAAGGAGTCCTTTCTTACATACCCAAGGAAATGCTGATTGCCACGTTGGGGTTAGGAAGCAATTTTTCTCCAGGCCAGTTTGGCCAGGTATCCTGAAGGGTTTTTATTTTTTGTCGTCTTCTGGGCATGGAATAGCAGTTACTGCGGGTGTGGAGGGGCAGGTATTTGTGAATTTCCTGCATTGTGCAGGGGGTTAGACTAGATGACCCTGGAGGTCCCTTCCAACTCTATGATTCTGTGATTCTGAAAGCTTATTAAGTTTGTAGTTGTATATATATGGCAGGTTCACCATCCATTTTAGTGTGTTGCATTAATTCCTTTTTAAATCACAAAGCTAGCGCCAGCTGTTTTACATACTTTTTCTTCTTCTGCTGTTCCCCCATTTTTGCAGCTCAATACTGCTGGAACACAAACTCAAAGGATGATCTCGGTCCAGATTCTTTCTTAGACCAAACTAAACAGTCCAGTGACACTTTAAAGACTAATGGCATTTATTCCTGCATAAGCTTTGATGAGTCAGAGCTCACTACATCAGATGCACAGTAGTGTACATCTGTAGGGTTGATGCTTTTAGATTCACAGTAGCAAGGCATGAGGTGGAGGAGATGTTACAAAGACAGACCTAGTTCCTCCTTCTGAGAAACAGAAGATCTTAAACATTCATACAAGGATTCAGATACATTATTCAAAAGTCAATCTTGCCAAATAAAAAGCATTAATAATGATCATCACAAGAAAAGAGTCCAGTGAAAGATGTTACCTTGGGTACATTGCACAGATACCGAAGCACTTCGCCAATATACTGTATGACAGTGACGTTGTATTTCCTGCAGTCGTCCCAAAATTGTGAAGCAGAAAATTTAGAACGCAGTGCAAGAGTGGCACCTGTAAATAAGGGAGAAGGTAGAGTTGAACTCTAACGTATGTCAACTGGAAAACTATCAAAATCATTTTAAAATGTAGATTTTAGAAACCTGCTTTGATGACAGTATGCATTTAACCCTGAAGGTCTGCCCCCTTCCTGAAAACGGTCAATCTATAAAATTATATATAGGGGGAAAGGGTAGAATTCCAACAGTGCAATTCTATGCAAAGTTACTTCAGTTTAAGAGCACTGAAAACAATCAGTTTAAGAGCACTGAAATCAGTCAGTTTAGACTGGATAAACTCCACATAGGGTTGCACTGTATGTTTACCTTTCCCATCATCCAAGTTCAGAGTAGCATACATGGTTGTCCCCGTGACTACGATTGACCATCCCAAACATATTGCTGAGTGCTCATGTAGACAACAACTGCTACTTGGGCTTTGGGTTTTTTTGTTTTTTTAACCTGTTAAAGTATAACATATCAAGAAATATAATAACTGCAAAACAGTATACAACTGTCCTGAAAACCCAAAACCCAATTACAAACCAACCAGTTAGTCATCAATACAGATTTTTACAACATACATCAACAGTCATAACAAACTAAGTTAGAACTAAATCCGATCACCTATACATAGATGCTATGTGAGCTATGAATCCCATAGAACTACTTGGGCTTTGTTAACTAGAGATGGTGGGGATTAGGGATGGGCACGAACCCCAAACCCCCAGTTCAGTTCGGGGCAGTCCCAAACTGAACCCTAAACCAAAACCACCAAAAAGGCATGAACCAAAGCGGCCAGTTTGGATCCCCAAGCCGTGGATGGAAGAAACGGGGTGGGGGGACTGCACAGGAAGGCGTAAAAGGCTGGCAACCATTTGTCCATTTCACTTCCCCCTGCTTTGAAGGGGGGGCAAATAGACAGGTTTAATGGCTGGCAGGCATTTAAACTTAACAGCAGACCGGTGGACCCACCCAGCTGTTAGGTTTAAATGGCTGGCAGCCATTTCAGCCGAACAGTGGGGCAGGTGCACCCTTTCGCTGCTAGGCTGAAATGGCCCTAACAGCCAAACTGAACCACACAAAAGTCTGGTAAATGTTTATGGAAGGAGCCTTCCACAAATGTCAGTTCAGGGGCTACAAACTGGGCCAAGTTCATGTCGAAATTTGGCTCATGAACTGGCTCATGCCCATCCCTACTGGGGATTGAACCTGGGACCTTCTGCCTATTAAGCAGGTGCTCTACAACCAAGCTACAACCATCCCCTGTTCAGCTGGCTTTCCACAGAGCAGGTCTGTTACAGCTCGTTCATTCTACAACCTAGTCATGTTATTTGTACCATTCATTTATTAAAATATCTATTCATTAAAACATTTATATCCCTCCTTTCCTTGTGGTTCAAGGCAGTGATACCTTGCATGATGCAGCCGTGTACACCTATCAAGAGGGCAGCACTGTGATACAATGGCAGAGCAGTATAGATGATATCCTCAGATGTAACACCACTGGCAATAATCAGTCCACAAGCTAACAGAGTGCGCTCGTGGGTAATCAGTGCAGCTTTGGGAAGACCTGTGTGAAAGCAAAACAGAATTCATTAATGGCCTATATGTCATGAACAAAAATTATGCAGCATTTTGCAGTCTTATAGATATACAGGAAGCCATGCGCAGAGAGCTAGAACAGTCGATCTTGTACTTTCCTCCTTCAGGGGAATCCTCTTGGCCACACAGAGCCATCTGCTGATTGTTTTCAGTGTGCTGCAGATCTTGGGGCACGGTGCAGGCTACCCAGGCACCTGTCTTCTAAAACTAGTCTAGCAGCACCTTAAAGTCTAACAACAGTCATGACTCCAACACTCCCCAGGAGCTGTGCCTTACAAGGAGAGACCAGCAGTAGAAGAATAGAATCTTTCAGAAAAAACTGTCTTCCATCTTCTCATTAAAGAATTTGTCAGACGATGCAGCGGGCTGCAGTCACAAAAGCCTATATCAGAATAATTGTTTAAAAAAACCTGTTAGCTGGAAGAGAAGAAGAGAAGAGATTGGATTTATACCCCGCCCGTCACTACCCAAAGGTGTCTCAGAGTGGCTTACAGACTCCTTCCCCTTCCCCTCCCCACAACAGACACCCTGTGAGGTAGGTGGGGCGAAGAGAGCTCTTGACAGAAACTGCTCTTTTTCAAGAACAGCTGTTATCAGAACTATGGCTTGCCCAAGGCCATCCAGCCAGGTGCAAGTGGAGGAGTGGGGAATCAAACCCGGTTCTCCCAGATTAGAGTCCGCGCACTTAACCACTACACCATTTTTGCTCCTAAACAGGAAAAAGGGGCTCATTCTGAGACAGATTCTGATTTTTAGAATGGTTTCCCTTAGATAAACTCTCTTTCTGGCTACTTGACCAACATCTGTAAACCCACCCACCCCTGGCAACCACTTTGCTTTTGTTTAAAAATTAGGATGATATTTATGCTGAGTTGTACAAGACACTACAGCCAGTTGTGCACTGAAAACTGCGATACTTAAAAGCAACTGGGCCTTTCCTTCAAAAATGCAATTTTCACTGAGGTTTTGCAATATGACAATTAAATTTCCTTGTTGATTCATACTAAAAAATCAAGTAAGTAATAGATTAAAACCAGCCTGGATCTGTTCCATTTATATGTTTTTACTATACCTGTGGTTCCAGAAGTATAAATATACAAAGCAGGACTTTTAAAAGTGACATTTGATCTCCAAGATGGCGGGATAGGTTCATCTGACGAAGCATCCACTTTGTCAAGGAAACTGTCGACTCCCTCAGTGTCAGAGGTCCTACTTAAGTAATAAACAGCCACATTTTCTTCCTTCAGGGTTGGCAGGACTTCTTCAATAGCTGTTTTTAGTTCTTTAAGGAGAGAGGCAGTAAGATTTCAAAGGGGAATAAAGGCCACTAATTTTTGTTCCATCATGCATCATTTTGAGAAGATTTTGCTGTGCTCTGCACAACTCTTTTGCAAAACTCTGAAGTCTGTTACTTCAGCCCAGAGACCTCTGAATCTGCCATATATAGTAATATAGTGAATACTGATTAAAAAAAAAAAAAAACAGCAAAAAAGCCATTCAGGGAGGTAATAGCAGATTAGTGTCAACGCTGGTGGGAAGCCCCAAAATCCACACCTTCCCATCCACAAAGCGTGCAAACATGCCTGGACTGCGATCTTTCAGGAAAGATCATACCAAAGCAGGCCTGGGAAACATCAGGGCAAAAGGGGAAATCCTGAAAAGCGGACAAATGGAAGACAACTTCAAGTGGATGCTCTGAGGGGAAAATGCTCCAGCATGAGAGCCACGGTAGAGCAAATCCATGTGGAAGCAACCTAGGATAGAGGTAAAGGGTCTTTCCCAGCTCCGCCACCCAAGATGGTTTTAACTGGAGAATCCAGTTGACTGAACCTGGGACCATGTGAGGCACAGGTTTTATCACTGAGCTACCATTTCCTTCCTTATGTGAGGGGTGTACGGATTCATTCCAGTAGGAGAGAAATCGTCTGTTAAAAGGCACAAAGCAGGCCCAGGACAAACTGCAAGGCAGGTACAATGAGCACACTGCACAAAGCACGCCATAAGAACATAAGAGATGCCAATGTTGGATCAGGCCAAAGGCCCATCCAGTCCAACACTCTGTGTCTCACAGTGGCCAGAAATACCAGGTGCCATCAGGAGGTCCAGCAGTGGGGCCAGGACATTAGAAGCCCTCCCACTGTTGCCCCCCCAAGCACCAAGAAGACAGAGCATCACTTGCCCCAGAGCCCCTATCTATACCTTGTGGCTCCATATGCTTATCTAATTCCCTCTTGAAGCCGTCCATGCTTGTAGCCGCCACCACTTCCTGTGGCAGTGAATTCCATGTGTCAATCACTCTTTGGGTGAAGAAATACTTCCTTTTATCCGTTCTAACCCGACCACTCAGCAGTTTCATGGAGTGCCCACGAGTTCTTGTATTGTGAGAAAGGGAGAAAAGTACCTCTTTCTCTACCTGCTCTTTCCCATGCATAATCTTATAAACCTCAAGCATGTCACCCCTCAGTCGTCGTTTCTCCAAGCTAAAGAGCCCTAAGGGCTTTAACCTTTCCTCATAGGGGAAATGTTCCAACCCTTTTATCATTCGAGTTGCCCTTTTCTGCACTTTTCCCAAAGCTATAATATCCTTTTTAAGGTGTGGTGACCAGAATTGCACACAGTATTCCAAATGAATATTGTTGGAACCTGCCCTGAGCCTGCTTGCAGGGAGGGCAGGATACAAGTCCAATAAAATAAAATATAAATAAATACATCTCCTGATTTGAGGAAGATACGGGTGGGGGCACTGCTCTGAAGATTGTGTCCTTTGAGACAAGACAACTTTGAATGTTCAAAGGGGACATGCAAGGGCCCTGCATTTTGATGTTCTGTGACATCTGAAGGAACATTGGAAGGAACTTGAAAAGGGAGAGGCACAAGCTGTACACACACCTCTGACCCTTGCACAAGTGCTTTAAACACCACAGTGGAAGCTTATAAAGTGCTTTGCATTGTTCATTTCTTCCCACGCCCTGTCCCTCCGCCCCCCTCCTTCACTGTCCATTCATGTTGGCTTACACCGGGTGTAGTCCTCATGGGTCTCTACAGAGAGAACTGGGATTTTTAGCCTACTCAACACTGCAAAAAGCCATCATAAAAAACAATTACACATTTTCCCCAAGACCAGTTATTAAAGATTCAGCTTAGCCTCCTGCTTACTGCTAATCACAAAATGCTTGCACAAATAATACTTGTATTTAGGGTTACCAACTCCAGTTTGGAAAATTCCTGGAGATTTGGGGTGGAGTCTGGGGATTGGAGGGAGAGCAGCTGGGATGCGATACCACACATTCCACTCCCCAAAGCTGCCATTTTCTCTGAGAGAACTGATCTGTTTCATCTGGAGATGAGTTGTAATTCCAGATCTCCAGACCACACCTGGAGGTTGGCAGCCCTACATCTCACCACCCTTAGCTCACCTTTTTTGTTCCAAGAGGTATGGTGCATTCACACAATGGTGGCTCAACACAATCATGTAATGAATAAAGAAAACAGTTAAGTCAGATAGGAGAGTGGCTGTAGTCTCTAAGCCTGGGGATGAGAGAACAGCCTCCTGCCTCATCACGCTAGAGCCACCTGGACATAACAGGCTCCATGGCAATATCTTGAGCTTCCATTCACAAATATTTTGCAACACCATCAAGTTAAACTACACACTACAAAGAAACGTAATGGTAGATTACTTATTTCAGTGGTGCATTTGGGAACGACACTAACCTCTGTATACTCTAACGATTAAAAATTATACAACACTTAGCTTTCTTTGTTGCCAAAAGGGCCATGGTAAGACTGTTCATTATGGTATTTTCTTTCCCCATTCCCCCTTTATGAAGGCATAAGTAAGCTGAGCTGTTTCCAAAGGGAGGGTGATTCAATATCCTAGGGAATTTCCTTGTTCTTTCACGCATCACTTTCTTAAAGGCTCACATAATGGCACTAAACAGTCTCTGTAAGTCGTATGTCTTCTCTTGCAGAAGCATTCATGAAAGGATGCCAAAAAGCCACTGTGGGCATTGTTCTCTTTTGGCAATGCCTTCCAAAAGAGGAGGGACTGCTGATATACTGAAGCCTTACCTATAACCTTGCAAAGCTGTTGAGTTTCTAACAGCCCAAACTTAAACACCTATAAAGACAAGGACAGAAGGTCCCAGGTTCAACTTCTGGCATTTCCAGTTAGGACTCAAGTACACATGAAGCTGCCTTATGCCACCAAGGTCTGTATTGTCTAATTGTTAGGGGCTCTCCACAGTCTTGCACAGAGAACTTTCACATCACCTACTACCTGTTGCTTTTAATTGATGGGGCTGGGGATTGAATTTGTGACTTTCTGCATGCAAATTAGATGCTCTATCAGTGAGCCACAAGATCTCTTTTATACTTATGACCCAGAATAAGAAGAAAATACAGGGTAAAGTTTAAAGTGCATTCAGTACATGCCAAGTAAATGGTTAACATGGAAGAATTGGTCCCTTTTGTCTGTGCACCTATTTTAATCATTACCGCCAGATCACTATAAAGTTCAGGTTGTAATTTTTTTTCTAATTAGTTACCGACAACTTTTAATCATTTCAGAATACTTAAAGAAACAACCACCCTGATTGTATTTATTTATTCCAAAAGTTTACTGAGAGATTAAATAATCTCCAGTGCAGTTTACAGTGGATTAAAACAATACAACAGGGTTCGATGTCCAATGTGCCCCTGCTCATCCCCTGGCCATGGAGTGGCAGATAACCTTGTGTATCCCTGCTACGATTTCTACTGCCCTTATGAGACACTAAGAGACTGGAGAAAATAGCATCCCCCCCAAGTTATACTAGGGAGCAAGATTTATATGGGGCCAATGGAGCATGCCTCCTCCTGATAATCTCCCATAGTGGTGCAGCTAAGTGACATGGGGGGGGGGGAGTTGATATTAAAACCTGGCCCCATCCCTCTTTGATCCCTGCTGTCAAAATGAGGCCTGTGGCCAGCCTGGGGGAAAGAGCCCCCACCACCATGAGCAATTGTAATGGGAATTGGTTTGTGTGTTGGCAGAATGGAATTCAATTGGGTTGTATTGTAATAAATGCAGCCACCATGCTGTTGATTTTTGTTTTTAAATCAACCTGTCATGCATGAACATCAGTATGCTTACACTGGAAAGGGCTGGACCCTCCCTCCAGTAAATATCTGGGATTGTATCCAACCGCACAGTCTGAAAGCTTAAGGACACAGTTTTTGGGAGAGGGGGGCAGTGACTTCTGTCCGCTCCCTTTACACCTTGATTCCTTCAAAGCCAACAACTAAGTTCCAACTGATCATCATTATAGCACATTCTAAGTAAATGGACAAGGTTTTGGCTGCATGTCATACTATCAGAGTAAAAAATACACAGGAGCCCAGTAGCAATTCAAAGGAATAGCAAAAAATAGACCCAAACCCAGGTCTTCAGCTGCAATAAGTGGATTCGCACCATTCAGACTTTTTAAGCAAGTTCAGATTGTATTCCAGAGATTTGTCATCTATATTAAAATCCACCGATGAAGTGGGAGATGAAGTTTCTGATGATCTCAGACAGTAACCTGATATAAATATTAAGAAATTAAAGTGACAACACAGAACACTGGGGAATACTAGAGCTTAAATTGAGATAATAGTCTCAGCCCCCCCCCCGGAAACTCTCAGAGTCAGAACAAGAAAGACCAAGGGAGCTCTTATCGTGCCCCAGCAAGATCTCAACAGCCAAGAAGGACAAGCTTCTTTGCAAGTGGTAGCCTCTGCAAGATCTCTGTCATCCAGCAGGGAGAACAGTCTTTGAAATGACACTTCCGACAACGGATCTACTTTAAATGTAGGCCGAATCTACATATGCATTACCAGTCTGAACTGAACGTTACAATGAGAGATTTTATGAGCTGAGAATCTTGCAAAAATGTCATGGCAATTGGTTGAGATGTATGGGTCAGATCTAGGTGTTAAGAGATACTGAGCCACTCTAAAGAATTCAGCTGGATGAGATTCTGCTAATGCGGAGAAGAACGCCTTCTTCATCGCCATCTTCGAGGCCGGCAAACAGGCTCTATGGCGTATTCCAATTTGGCACAGACCTTTCACCAATCTTGCATTTAGCGATTTCCCAAACTGTTTCAAATCCCTCCCAGTTCACCAGGGAGATTTTTTAGTTGCAGGGAAAGGGTACCAGGCTGGTCCAAAGTGGGGTGACATTAGAGGCAGAGGAGCACAGCCAGCCAAAAAAGTGACAGCTCTGTCAAGAATTTTGTACTGGTGTTTCTGCTCCCTAGCAAGCCTCCCACGCTTCTAATAGCTGTAAATTACAAGGTTTGGGCTGCATGTCATACTATCAGAGTAAATGACAGATATGCAACAGGAAATGCTTTCTACCATCAGTGCATGCCTGCTACAATGGAGAGCTGCAGCTTAGTGTACCGTTATTAAACCTGCAAGACCACGCCAAAACACCAGAGGTTCATGTGGTACTTCACAAGGCCATTTAATCAAATATGGAACATGGTGCTGCAAGCTTCTTAGTCATTTTCCCTAAAAGAGACTAACATGGTTGCTCATCTAAAACAAACTTTGGATTCCTGGCAGAAAACAGGCATCAGCCCTTCTTGTAACCTCCACGGCTGCGGACAGTCATAAGAGAGCGCTGGAAGTGGTTTTGTTTCCCAGTGGGTTTTGAAGCCTTGTGATTCAGTCAAAAAATGTGCAACATCCGTTTGGCAGGAGATAAAAATGGAATGGAAGACCTTTTTTGGTTGTTGTTATTTTGGCACAGTACAACTACCTTGTATCCTGGCAGCAGATGTTATGCACAGTCTTCTTAATATGTTTGTTTGCCATTTTGCGTAAATAAGCCAGTGAGAGTATTTCCTGGGTTTGGTACCTGTGACTGGAAGCCCAGATTTCTGACGGGGACCATTCTTCTATGTTGAAGCTGGAAAGTGTGCACATTGTCCTTATCACCCAAAATGGCAAATGTGTGCATTGAGAATCGTGCTGTCTCCTGCTACACAAGGTAAAAGGGCGGGCAACTGACCACCAGGCCTCTTCCAAAGGATGTCCCATTCGCTGCCCAAAAACCACCCCCTGCCTCCAGCCCGAAGTTGCAAATCTTATGTGGGCTGACTTGGAAGTAAGCCCCCCACTGAAGGCAGACCACCTTCCACGTCCAAGGGTGCAATCCCAAGGAGCCCCCTTGGCCTGAGGGGCTTCGGATGGCGCCTCGGCGGGGGGGTGGGGAGGGCTGGTCGGGGCGGGGGCGTCTCTCTCACCTGGGTCGGCCAGGAGCACCTTGGCGCCGCTGCACTGGAAGCAATGCACCAAGGACCGGGCGCGGATGTTGCAGTTGAGGCAGGCCAGCGAGCAGCCCAGCTTGGCGCAGCCCAGCCACAGCCAGACGTAGGCCGGCTGGTTGCCCAGGAAGAGGGCCGCGGCGTCGCCCTGCCGCAAGCCGGCGCCCTCCCGCAGGGCTCGCGCCGCCTGGTTGCTGCGCCGGTCCACCTGCTCGTAGGTGTGCACCTCGTCCCGGTAGAGCAGCAGCGCCTTGCCCGGCGTGCGCCTTGCCCGCCGGCGGAAGACCTCCAGCAGAGTGCGCGGCGGGACGCGGGCCCCGGCCCGGCGGGCCCGCTGCGAGACCTGCACCAGGCGCAGGAAGAAGCCCAGGTCCTGGAAGAAGTAGGAGCACGCCAGGCTCACCAGCAGCGGCAGCAGCAGCAGCCCCGCCAGCGCCGTCGACATGCACGACAGCATCGCCGCCACCGCCCAAGCACTGAGCCGCCGCCGCCGCCGCCGCGCAAAGGGACCGGACCGCGCCCGGCGAGGGGCGGGTCCGGCCAAGTAGCCGCCCGCCCGGGCCCTGCCTTCCTCCCCCTCCCCGCCTCAGG
>NW_015175439.1:248976-257109 GCF_001447785.1 Gekko japonicus
CCCCGGCAGGCAGTGGCTGGCCTGGCCGGCCACTCTCGCCATTCGCCGAGGCCTCCTTCGCCGTCGTCATGCCTGCCCGTTGGTTTTATCCCGCCGCCGGGCCTGCTCCCGTCGCTTTCGGAGACCGCGTGCGTGGCCGAGAGCAGGCCGTCGGGTGGGGTGGTGGGGTCTTGGCTTGGAGGGAGACGCCGGGCGTCCGGGGCTGCGAGAATCCCAGGCGGGGGGCTACTCTGCTGACTAGGGGCACCTTCAAGTCAAGACCAGCAGCGCTGATTCCGGCGACCTGGACTTTGGGGAGTCGTCGGAGATCCCTTCGGCGGCTGCCTCGGAAGGAGCGGCGTCGCTGGTGGGAAGCGTCTCGCCCCCCGCCCCTCCTCCTCCTCCTCCTCCCTGCGAGGACATTCGGCTCCCAGGCGCCTTGAATGCTGGCGACGGCGCAGTCCTAAACAGAGCTGCGCCCTTCTGCTTCCTTGGAAGTCAGTGAGTGTAGAAGGGCGTAAAATCCTGCTTAGGGTCGCGGTGTAAATGGCTTTAAATAGACTAGATCTCTCCTCCCCCCGTTTACGGTTCCGCAGGGGCTCGCCTGCGCCTATATAGGACTCCTCCCGGCCACGGACACCTCTGACGCCTCCGGGTCCGAAGCAGGAGAGCGGAGCCGGCAGCCAGGAGGCAGAAGAAATAACGCACCGGAGAGAAGTCCTAGCGAGATAATCGAGGGAAGTACTGCAGGTGGTGGAAACTGCCTTCGAGAGTCTTAACATTTGAGCTAAAGCAATGCAAAGTGAGCATATTTAAATATCCAATACAATCTTCTTCTTTTTTAAAAAAATAGCTTTTGCACGATTATCAGTCAACGTGAACCGCAAACTGAGCCGTCAGTTAAAGCACCCGTCGTCGTCCTGAAACGTTTTTGCGTGTAAAGCGTGTAAAGCGCCGACCCTAAGCAAAGGGCTTTCAAGGCTAGTGTTGAATAGGAGACTCAGGCAGCAGGTGAACAGTAATAACAGCATTACTCAACGAAGTCAGAAGAAATCAAGAATGAGACAAACAACAGAGCAACAGGCTCCTTTTTAAACAGTCCGGGTTTGGCAAGCCACGCTTGCCAAATATTGTAAATAAAGACCAATTAGTTTGCTTCCCTCCAGAACTTCCCTGGTTCTGATAGGTTGGTTTTCAATACCTTACATCAGACTCAAGCTCCGTATACAAAGACACATACATTCCATACATAACAGCTAGTGATGAAGCGGAGGTGGTTTGCCCTTGCCTGCCTGGCAAGGTCTTGCTTGGTGGTCTCCCATTCAAGTACCGTAGTCTCTGAGATCTGACGAGATCGGGCTCTACGTGATACCGTTCCACATCCCCATTTTGATCGTTACTCGAAACAGATCTTTGCTTTAGCCACTAGAGGGCGGAGAAGCGCCGCGGTAGAGCCCTAATTCTTCCGACATCAAGAACTACACAGGATGTGAATCTACGGTCTGTTACTGGATGATTTATTTCTGCATTTTACTGTACATGCACAAACAGATATAAACACGTTAATAACTAAATAACATTTAGTTAAAATGCCTGGTATACACGATTCTGTTAAAGACCTCCAGCTAAGGAAAACCTCCCCCTCCCGAGGTGGTTCTACTCAACAAACTGCGGAAAGGAAGGACTCATGTCCAATGCTCGCTCTAAGTTGCGGAGGAGTCTTGTGAGCAAAAATTCTACCTTGTGAGCGACTGGCATTAAAGTCGTGAGTGAGCGATATGGCTGCTACATAAATTAGTTTGCTCTGGACTCTGGAGCCCTCCTTGTGAGCCAGAGGCTAAAAAACGGTGAGCTAGCTCACATTAACTCAGCTTAGAGGGAACACTGCTCATATCTCCCCCGCCGCCCCCCTTACTGAGGCCCGGATACAAGGCAAGGCAGGATACAAATTGATAAATGAATAAATAAGTAAGTAAGTAAGTAAATACCACCTGGAGTTGCCAACTCTGGGTCTGGAGATTTTGGGGTGGAACCTAGGGAGGGCAGGGTTTGGGGAGGGAAGACACATGAGTGCAGTCATACTGCCACAGAGTCCACACACACTCCCAAAGCTGCCAGTTTCTCCGGGAAAGCTCATCTCAGTCACTGGGAGAATTCCAGGAGATCTCCAGGTCCCACAGGAGGTTGGCAACTGTAATTCCACCCAGCTACATCAGACACAGGGGTGAGAGAGACCACAAGGTGCCCTCTGTTGACTTGACTGGCTCTGCATCTTCCTCCTAGAATCATAGAGTTGGAAGGGACCTCCAGGGTCATCTAGTCCAATCCCCTGCACAATGCAGGAAATTCACATAGTACCTCCCCCCCTCCACACACACCCAGTGACCGCTGTTCCACGCCTAGAAGATGGCAAAAAAAACTCCAGGATTGCTTCCTGACCCCAAAGTGGCAATCAGCATTTCCCTGGGTGTGTAAAAAAGGGCCACAAGAACTGAGCACTGAGGCAAGCGTTCGTGCCCTCCCCCTCATGATCTGCCTAAGTGTCCCTTTTAGCTGTCCAACAGAAACAGTCATGGGAAAGTGCAACCCCAAGCTGAATTCTAACTCCATTGACATAAATGGGCTTAGAAAGGTATATCACCTAAGGGTTAACATCTGAATTTGCTTGTATTTTCCTCTCCCCTGTGGCTCAGTGGTAGAGCATCTGCTTGGCATGCAGAAGGTCCCTGGCTCAATCCTCAGTGTCTCCAATTAAAAGGACCAGGCAGTAGGTGATGGAAAAGACCTCTACCTGAGACATTTAATGCATGATTTTGAGTTGTAAACTGTTTTGAGTACAGTGGGGGGAAAACTGTGTGTGTGCACGCGCATGCGTGCACACTAAATCAATAAAAACTAGCATACAGTGTAGGAAGCAATTCCAACCGAGAAACAAGTGGCCTGTTGATTTATGTGGCACCTTATCTTAGATTCTGATGGTGCTTCAGAGGACAAGCTCAGGGACTTTGGCATTTCAGAACATGGGTCAATCCTGCTTTCGAGGGAGAGCTGGCTCCCATGCCGTGCAGGCAAAGAGAAAGGTGCACTCAGTAAGAACTGACCTCTTAGTTGACCAGGCTGGCCAAAAGACCTCTCCGCATCCACATATCCAGCTCCCTACTACGGCTATACCAGCCCTGAAGTCTCCAGACTTTCCTGGTAGGACCTGGCACTGAGCCTATATGTGACTGAGGGCAGCAGAAGTGCCTTGCGGCACACTCATTTTCTTGCCAATGGATCAGCTGATGGTTCTTCAGCAGCAGACGATCTTGCCTGGAATATATTCAATACATCATGGATATTGGAGGTTATTAGCAACGAGGACATAGAGGCAGTGTGGTATAGCAGTTAGAGTGTCAGACAAGGATCTGGGAGACCCAGGTTCACCCTACCATTGGAACTCGTTGAGTGACCTTGGCCCAGTCACACACTCTCAGCCTAACCTTCCTAACGGGGTTGTTCTGAGAATAAAACGGAGGAGAGAGAACAGTGTAAGCTGCTTTTTTGGATCCCCAAGAGGATGAAAGGCAGGGTAGAAGTGAAGCAATGCAGATGGTGGGGGAGCTGGAGACCAAGGCTGAAGGATCTGGGTATGTTCAGCCCGGAGGGGAGACAACTGAGAGGGTGACATGATAGTCATCTTCAAGTTGGCGAGGCGCTGTCATATAGAGGACGGAGCAGAGTTGTTTTCCATTGCCCCAGAAGTTTGGACCAATGGATTGAAATTAAATCAAAAGAGTTTTCAGCTAAACATTAGAAAGAAGTTCCTGACAGAGAGGTTCCTCAGTGGAAGAGGCTTCCTCGGGAGGTGGTGGGCTCTCCTTCTTTGGAGGGTTTTAAAAGAGAGGCTAGAGGGCCATCTGACAGCAATGCTGAATCTATGGGCCTTTCCACACTTGAATCTCATCCCTGCAGGGGTCATTTCGTAGAAAAAGAGCTAGGGGGACTCATTAGCATAACTCATTAGCATATGCCACCACCACCCCGACATCACCGGAAGTGTGTCCTCCCCACAGCCGGCGGCGACCTCCAGTGGGCACCAGCAGGGAGCTCCAGGCCCCGCCCTCCCACACCTCACCCGGGGGGATGGCGTTCCCCCGCATCCCCCCCCCCCAAATGACCCCTGCATCCCTGGTTTTATCAGAGTTCAACTTGGGACACAATACCTTGCATTTATCCCTGATTATAACAGCATCTGTTTATCCTGGGACAAGAGTGGGGCGAAACCGGGGTGACCTCAGTGTAATATGGAAACAGAAAATACCCCGAGATGATTACAGGGGTGAACTCATGTTTAGTGTAGAATGTAAGTTCAGGGAGAGGGTTGAACCAGGATTTGAGGTCTAGTGTGGAAAGGACCTATGACTCACTGTGAATTTAGGCAGATGGTGAGAGGGAGGGCAGGAAAGGGATGAGCCAGTGCTCGGCTCTCGTGGCCCTTTCTTATTATGCCCAGGGTAATGCCCGTTGCCACTTTGGGGTCAGGAGGGAATTTCCCTCCAGGGAGCCTGGAGGGTTTTTGCCTTCCTCTGGGCACAGAGCAGGGGTCACTGGGGGAGTGGAGGAGGGAAGATAGTTGTGAATTCCCTGCGTTGTGCAGGGGGGTTGACCCTTGAGGGTCCTTCCAGCTCTTCTAAATAAAATAAATACCTACCAGCCAGGATGGGCTGTGTATGCCTGTGCATAAAAAAGAGGTGGGGAGGGAAAGCAAGCTGAAATTTCAAAGTAAAAGAAGAGAAGAGATTGGATTTATACCCCGCCCTTCACTACCCAAAGGTGCCTCAGAGCGGCTTACAAACTCCTTTCCCTTCCCCTCCCCACAACAGACACCCTGTGAGGTGGGTGGGTCTGAGAGAGCTCTTGACAGAAACTGCTCTTGAGAGAACAACTCTGAAAGAACCTGTGACTGACCCCAGGTCACACCAGCAGCTGCATTTGGGGGAGTGGGGAATCAAACCCGGTTCTCCCAGATTAGGGTCCGCACTCCTAACCACTACATCAAACTGGCTCTCCAACTGGTTTAACAAAGCATTCAGAGATATGAAATTTGCTCTTGGCTGAAATAACAAGTAGCAGGGAAGACTCTAAGGGGATTTTTTAATATATATTTTTTTTGCCTTCAGGGGAAGTGTTGCTGCTTCAGAGACTAGCATTGTCTGGGAGCTACTTCCCAAAGGTCTGAGTTTGACTACTACAATGCCACTGACCTGGCTTTGAAGTCTATCTGGAAGAGTCCACAAGTAGAGAATGCAGCCGCAGGACTGCTGACCGGTATGAACTATTGGGGTCATGTCTCTCTGCTATTTAAAAGAACTACTCTGGTTGCCTGTTCACTTCTGGACACTGCTCACAGTGCCTTTAAAACCCTAAATGGCTTGGAACCATTAAAAACTTTAAAAAACTGCATCCTCCCCTATGAGGCTGCCAAGCAACAGAAATCAGCCACTGAGGCTCATACCTGTGTGTCTCCTGAACTGGAGGAGAGATGGTGGTCTACCAGAAACAGGGCCTTTTCTGTGGTAGCTCCTTATCCATGGAACTCCCTCCCCCAGCTGTTCTCCCACTTCCTGGTCTTGCTAATGTCAGGTGTCATGTCAAATCGTTGTGTTCCCCCGTTTGATAAAGTGATAGAGTTTGTTGCTCCCCCCATGTGATTTTAAACAGAATTCATCAATCGTGACTGGTTGGACTGAATTGAACACAGTTACTGATGTTGACTTGGCCATATTTGATATGTAATTGCTTTATTCTTGGATAGTTCTGTAGGGTGGATGTGGCCTGTACCTTATGGCAGAGGGGTTTTGATGTTTTAAATAAAACAAATGTTTTAAACAAATATGTGGTGAATATTTCATTATATCCTTGAGGATAAGCTGGTTAAGTGTGCGCTGAATGGTGCAACCGTTGGATGGATTCATGGTTGGTTGAAAAATCATACCCAACGGGTGCTCGTAAATGGCTCTGCGTCTACGTGGAGGGAAGTCTCGAGTGGAGTGCCGCAGGACTTGGTCCTAGGCCCGGTGTTGTTCAATGTTTTTATCAATTACCTGGAGGAAGACATAGAGGGGATGCTTATCAAATCTGCAGATGACACGAAGCTGGGTGGGATTGCTAATTCTGAAGAAGACAGACTCAGGATTCAAAATGATCTAGATAGGCTGGAACAGTGGGCTGAGACAAATAAAATGAATTTCAATAGAGAGAAGTGCAAAGTCCTACACTTAGGTACAAAAAAATCAAAGGCACAGATATAGCATGGGAGGGACTTGGCTTGACAGCAGCACAAGCTATACATGAGCCTGCAGTGCGATTGATCACAAGGTATACATGAGCCTGCAGTGCGATGTGGCTGTGAAGAAAGTGAATGCAATCTTAGGATGCATTAACAGAAGCATTGTGTCCAGATCACGGGAGGTGGTAGTTCCGCTCTTTTCTGCTATGGTCAGGCCCCACCTGGAGTACTGTGTCCAGTTTTGGGCACCACATTTTAGGAAGGATGTTGACAAGCTCGAGCATGTCCAGAAGAGGGCAACCAGGATGGTGAGAGGGTTGGAATCCAAGTCTTACAAGGAAAGGCTGAAAGAGTTGGGTATGTTTAGCCTGGGAAAGAGAAGGCTTTGAGGGGACATGATTGCAGTCTTCAAGTATTTGAAGGGCTGTCATGTAGAAGATGGAGTGGATCTATTCTCTCTTGCTCCGGATTGCAAGACTAGATCTAATGGGTGGAAATTACAAGGGAGTCATTACCGGCTAAATATCAGGAAAAACTTCCTAACTGTAAGAGTGGTTGAGCAGTGGAACAGTCTGCCTCAGGAGGTGGTGGATGCTCCTTCGCTGGATGTTTTCAATCGGAGACTGGACGACCATCTTTTGGGTATGTTCTAGGGCTATCTTTCGGCTATGCTCCTGCAGAGTGCAGGGGGTTGGACTAGATGACCTGCAAGGTCCCTTCCAACTCTAACATTCTATGATTCTATGAATAAGCCGAATATTACAATAGTCATCAAGTCGCCACTGATTCATGGTGATGCCAGGCCCATTGGGGTTTTCAAGGTAAGAGATGAGTACAGACGGTTTGCCCCTGCCTGCCTCTGCATATCTACCCCTGTCTTCCTGGGTGGTCTCCCATCCAAGCCCTCACTGTGACTGACCCTGCCAAGCTCCCAAGGTCTGACGAGATTGGGCTTTTCAGGGCTATTCAGGCTGCTAAATGCTATAAAATGTACTGTAAAAACACAAGATTTTAAAAAGGAACAAAGAGAACCAGCATGGTGGAGTGTCAGATCAGGATCTGGGAGGGCCGAGTTCAAATTCCTACCAGCTCTGAAAAGTATGCAGACGGAGAGTGATTTCAGCTAAGCATACCTTTATTTAGTTCAGGACAAAGACAACGGACCAGCTCGCAGGCCGGTTTATATGCATTCAGAAAACCCGCCACCAAGTACCCATAAACACACCCCCTACTCCCAATAGGCTATTTACAGTAACCGGGTGACCATTGGTCTCCCGGCTGGAAAGCTAGCCCTTTGATTGGGCCGGCTAGGATCCTTCGGATCCTTTGTCTTTCGACTCAAGCTACCGACAGTTTGTGCCTGGCCAGCCCGGGCAAGTCCGGGCATGTCAGGCTGAATACATTACACCCCTCCCCCCTTGGTTCGCAATGCACCCACAGACGAAGTCCTTCAGGTGCGCTGGTGGCTTCCTGGGGCGAGTCGAGCGGCGAGGTTCCGGGGTGGCGATTGGTTCGGTCTCGGGGGCCCTTGGAGTCGAGTGGACCGGGCCCGGCGAGGGGTCTGCTGTTGGAGGAAGGGCTGGTTCCTCGTGGCGAGGGGTCTCGGGTTCCTGCCGGAGTGGTGGCTGTGGGTCTGGTCCCGGAAGTGAGGCCGGTGGCTCCGGCTCCGGGTCCTCGTCCGGATCCTCGGGGTCCAGTTGTAGCGTGCGGCGGCGCAGCTGATCAATGTGCCGGTGGAGGATTTGGCCATCCTCGCTGGAGACCTCGTACGAAGTGGCTCCGGCTCCGGGTCCTCGTCCGGATCCTCGGGGTCCAGTTGTAGCGTGCGGCGGCGCAGCTGATCAATGTGCCGGTGGAGGATTTGGCCATCCTCGCTGGAGACC
>NW_015175439.1:257163-257301 GCF_001447785.1 Gekko japonicus
GTCCGAAGAGGAAGGCTGCCAGTTTGTAGTCCCAATCGGGGGAGTCCAGGCGGCGGAGCGCGTCCTTCGTGGTGCGCACCATGCGCTCTGCCTGGCCATTGGTAGCGGGATGAAACGGGGCGGACCGGACATGGCGGA
>NW_015175439.1:260198-270022 GCF_001447785.1 Gekko japonicus
AGGTCGAGGTCGTTCTGGCTGACCAATTTCCGCCGGAGCTTGGGCTCTCGCAGGCCCACCAGGAATTGGGTCAGCAGGGTGTCCGGTAGACTCTGGAACTCGCAGTTGGTGGCCACGCGCCGGAAAACTACCGACCTTCAGGTCTGCAGTTCAGCGTCTTAACCACTTGAGCCACTGCACCTAAGGGTGGCAGGGATCTCTAGTGGCAAATTGTTGTGGTTGAGTGGTGTAGTGGTTAAGTGTACGGACTCTAATCTGGGGGAACCGGGTTTGATTCCCCACTCCTCCACTTGCACCTGCTGATGTGACCTTGGGTCAGTCTCGTCAGGATCTCGAGCCAGGCCTCCCATTCGGTGGGGCGGCCGATATCAAAAGCAGAGATGTTGCTCGGAGGGGTCGCCATTGTGCTGCAGCCACGTGGTTGGGTGTCCCCTGGGATGGCGGCGGTGACTGGAGCGTTGAGAAGGGCGTGCTGCTCTCGGAGTCAGCAGGGTGCGGAGCGGAACCGGGAGCGGGGCGATGATCGGTTGCCGGAGAGCTGGGGTGCGAAGCGGTGCGGTTCCCGGAGGTCTCGGCGTCAGTGCTCGGTGCGGTGCTCGTGTCGGCGTCCGCGTCTTTGTTCATGGGGTCATCGATCCCATCCTCATCGCCAGTGAAAAGTATGCAGACGGAGAGTGATTTCAGCTAAGCATACCTTTATTTAGTTCAGGACAAAGACAACGGACCAGCTCGCAGGCCGGTTTATATGCGTTCAGAAAACCCGCCACCAAGTACCCATAAACACACCCCCTACTCCCAATAGGCTATTTACAGTAACCGGGTGACCATTGGTCTCCCGGCTGGAAAGCTAGCCCTTTGATTGGGCCGGCTAGGATCCTTCGGATCCTTTGTCTTTCGACTCAAGCTACAGACAGTTTGTGCCTGGCCAGCCCGGGCAAGTCCGGGCATGTCAGGCTGAATACATTACAAGCTCACTGGGTAACACTGGGCCAGTGATTCTGTCTCAGCCTAATCTCCCTCACAGGATTGTTGGGATGTGGAGAGAACAGCAGGATCCAAATAAATAAATCTGTTACACTATCTGTAAAGTGAGGACCTCATGACACAATATATTTCCCATTGCGTTTAGGCTAAGTTTGTGCCTTGTTATGTTTCTGCCCCCACCCCGCCTTGTCTATTTTTTTCCTGTTCCTTAATTGGCTTGTTTGAGAAGTCCTCACTGTATAGCATGTCCTGGAGACCATAGAAGGCTACCAAGTATTTCATGTTATTTTTAAAGTGCAATTTAGAGTTGGATTTCAGGTGATTTATAGCTGTGTAGAGTTCTTCCTCGAAGAAAGCCGGTTACGCAGCCTATCTCTTGGAGAAACTTTAGAGGCAGTTTTCAGTTATGAACTCTTCTCTCCCCCACCCCTACCCCGCCATTCCACCTCCTGATAGTATTTCGCTGCCGTGTGAAACAGAGACGTTTGCCACATGACACAGGCCTGGACCAGATTTCTGGCCTGGGGCCCACCTCCTTGGAGGAGATTGCTACAAAGAGGCTGCTGTGTACATCCCCAGATGGAGAGGGGAAACACTGCTAGAAGACCATGGAATCCCCACTGGTTTCTAGACCAACAGTGTTGACAAACGGTTAGCAGGAGTCTCGCTGGCTTCCTTAATCCACAACCATTTGCAGGAGCTAGAGACAGACAGAGGGGTTTGGGGGAGTGTACTGCGTATGGATACTGTTGCTGCCACAAGAAAATCTACCTGCAATTTTGATTTACTTGATGGTTTGATTTTTCCATTTGCATCCCGCTCTCCTTCCAGGGAGTTGAAGTCAGCATGCCTGGGCCAGACACAAATGCCATGAGGCGCTTCTGTCTGTCTGTGACAGATATGACCGCAGCTCCTCCTCGTGATGATCTTCTCCCTCCCGAGTCTTTCCTCTCCTCGTGTGTAAAGCATAGGTGAAGAATTCCTGGTTTCGAAAGGCTGTGAGGTTCATACACCATCTCCTGAGCCAACTGGACTTTCCTTCATCCCTGCAAATTGGGATTTTAAACTGGGACTACTTAGTTCAGAATCCTTGTTTTGGGGAGTGGAAACAAAGCGCCAGTTTGCTCAGGTGGGGTTGGATTCCAGAGTCCCCAAGCCAGGAAATTCCCAATAGCACTTGGTGCACAAGGCATGGGGGCGGGGGGAGCCAGGAAGGAGCGCGGAAACCGGCGGGCTCCCTCTGTCATGCCTGGACAGAAGTTTGTTGTGAGGAGTGAATGCAGCCATTAGGGTCGCTAACTCTGGCTTGGAAAATCCTTGGAGATGTGGGGGCGGAGAGTGGGGAGGGGAAGGACCTCAGCAGAGTGTAATGCCACCGAGCCCACCCTCCAAAGCAGCCATTTCCTCCAGGAGATCGCCAGGCCTCAGCTGTGGGTCGGCAGCCCTACTGGCCATAGGCAACAGGCCCATGCACGTGGAGGAGGCAATTCCTGTGGGACTCAGCGAGACTTACAGCTGAATGCATACGATTTGGCTAAGGTCCCTCCCCAGCCCTGTTCTCCGCATTGGCTCCAACCCTAAATCTCTGGGGATTTCCCAGGCCAGAGCGGGCAAACCTAGACTCTCCCACGCCCAGATTCTAGTCAGGATCAGAGAGTGGACTAGATTGGACTCTTTTCTATAAGGGCCAAATTGCATCTTTTGTTGGGGATCCGTGATCAGAATCCCTCAAAGTGTCGCTTAACCTTTAAAAGAAGCCACCTGTTGTGTGGGCGAGGCTGGTTCCAGGTGTTCAGTGGCCCCATGCAAGGTATGCCTCTTCCCTCTTGGGACTGGGCCACTTCTAGCTGGGGCTAAGCCAAGCCCCTGTGGCAACATTGCCCCTGCCCCCTTCTTTTTGTTCTTCAGAAAATACGATTCATTTCCCTCCTGAAATCCTGTGTGGGCATGCACCATCTTCGGCTGTTTGCAATTCCATTAACTCAGGTAAGATTCTGTACCAGGAATAGGCAGATATTTTTGTCCTGAGTGCTAATTTAAATGCAGCACTTACATTAGAAGATACTGCTGTGCTGCCTGCCAAACAGAAGAGGGAGGAGAAATGTGTGTACTTGGCCAGGTACACTGGAAGCCTGGGAGCTTCAACAGCACCTTGGGGGCTCACCTGGCAGCTCCATGGTGGAGGTGAGGTGAGGTCTTGTCCCACCGCACCAGCCCCAGTAGCTCTGCCAGAGCTTGGGTAGGGGAGCAGCCCTGCATGCCAGGCAAAATGATCTGACTGTGAGGTTGTTCGGCACGTGTGCCGGTGGTTGCCTACCCCTGTTGTATACCAACATGAGTCAGAACAAAATTCTGGTCTGTTTTGTTTACTCCTTTACTTATCTTTGAATACCTTGCAGAGCAAGCAGTTCATACACGATTAGCCTTTCAGAATTCAAGATTGTGTGCATAAAATATTAAGGGACTGAAGTGTCCCTGAAATCATTCCTTAGCCACTGTGACTGCAAACGCTGTTGTTCCAATGCAGGCTGCTGGAAACTACAGTTTGACGGCTTCTCTTTCAGTCCTGTGACTGTTCAGGTTTTGTAAGCATGTTGGCATGAATGAAATATATCCCTCAGGATGGCTTTCTCCACCTCTCCTTCTCCGGTCAGCACTCTGTGGCCTTTGGGAATGGCACACTGTAAGCCGTCACGTATTAGAATAATTGACAGCACAGTCCTTCTCATGTTTACTCAAAATTAAGTTGAGTGGGATAAGGCTTACTGTCTTAAGATTCTTTGGACTGCAGCCTGAATTTATTCATCACCTAATGTTTGCTTAAAACCAGCTTGTGTTTCATATATTACTGCAAAGATTTTGACTGTGTGGATCATGAAAAGCTATGGTTGGTTTTAAAGAAATGGGTGTGCTACAACATCTGATTGTTTTGATGCGCAACCTATGAACAAGAGACTACTGTTAGGACAGAATATGGAGGAAGAGAATGGTTTCCAATTGGCAAAGGTGTCAGACAAGGATGTTTTTCACTTCCCTATCTTTTTAATCTATATGCGAAACATAAAGAAAGCTGGATTATATTTAAGTCGGTTACTTAACAAAGAGTCAGAGAGTGATTTCAGCAAAAGATCATCTTTATTCAGCAACTCGTAACTCAACTCCAAACAGATCAACATGAATAGCCAGAACAGCTTTTACATTGCAGCTGTTCTGCTTTTAAACTCTCCCGGCTAATGTAGCCATGCCCTATTATACAATATCAACCTATGAGGTTGCAGGGATAAGGTCCAATCACAATAGTTCCCGCTCTTGGAACTGGCTGTTGGTGATTGATCGGTTCTTCCTGGGCTACCAATTACAAGTGAGGGATTAGGCTCCTAGCCCAGGATGAAAGCTTCACATGGTGTTTCAATGACAGAGTTCACATACATACTTTGGTCAGATTGAATACACCACATATTTAGTTTTAGATCAAGGTGGAATGAAAATTGCTGGAAGGAACATTAACAAATTGAGACATGCAGATGACACCACATTACTGGCAGAAAATAGTGAAGACCTGAAACGTCTTCTGATGAAGGTTAAAGCAGAAAGTGCCAAAGCAGGATTACATCTGAACATCAAGAAGATAAAAATAGTGGCTACTGGGGAACTACACAACTGTAACGCCAAGGATGAAGAAACTGAAATTGTTAAAGATTTTCTATTCCGAGGCTCCATCATCAACCAAAGGGGAAGCGGCAACCAAGAAATCAAAAGGAGTTTGAGACTGGGAAGGGCAGCCATGGAGGAGCTGGAAAAGATCCTTAAGCCGTTCCAGTTTATGGCGGCGCGCTAGCAGACTCACCTCCCAGACCTCCCAGGGGTGAAGCTGCGCTCCAGCCAAAGAAGGGGGTGCGCAGGTTCGCAAAACCTCCAGGGGCCCGGTGAAGGGACTCTAGCCATGGAACTCACAAGAGGTCGCCTCTTCGAGGGCGGAATGCCGGAGAATTGAGGCGCCTCTTCGTTCCAACGGTTCTCCGTGCTGTGAGACCGTATGGACTTAGTGACGCTGACCGGGACAAGCGCAGGGGATCATGGACATAAGCGAGATGAAAGCGAGGTCGAATAACCAATTATGAACGTGAGTCAATTCTGAAGCGTTTAAAGGGAAAATGATAGCTCCCCACCCCACCCCATCGAACGGGGGGGGACAAGCGGGGGATGGATGCTTCCTATGCGCACAAACTTTTGAGCGATTGAGGGGGAGTGGAAGAAAATGCAAGGGAAACTGCCTAGAAGTACTTACCAAAGCGAATTTAAGTGGTCAAGCGCACATTCAGAGACTTTCAAAAAATTCACAAAAGGAAACAAACGACAAAGATGGCGAGGAAGAAGGACAAAGAAAGACTTTTGAAAGCGAAAGGGTCTGAGAGCCCAAAACTGGAAGTTACCAGTGAGGTGGCAAAGTCTGTAGCGGATTACATGCGCCCTCTGCTGGAACAGCTGAATAACTTCAAGGAACAGATGTCCGTAGTTACTCAAAGCATTACTGCACAACAAACTCAGAAAAGCGACTTGATACAAATAATGAAGCAAGATGCTGAGAAGGTAAAGGAAGTGGCTGCAACCACTAAGAAAGTGAAGAAGAAAGTGCAAAAGCTGGAAAGGAAACAAACTTCCATGGAAGATCAACTGCTGCAAGTTCAAATGGAAATGATCCTTCGCTTCCAGGGTGTGCCAGAGAACAGAGGGGAGAATCTTAAAGAAGTGATGAGTGAACTACTAGCCACAGTGACAGAAACGAAGGCGGAATCATTGCTTAATTATATGGACGTGGTCTATAGATCATATTCAGGATATATAAAGAAAAATAATCTGCCTGGGGAAATTGTGGTAAGATTCTCAAAGAGGCATGTCAGGGATGCAATCATGAAAGTGGTTGCTGGAACACCCCTGAAAGCAGGGGAAAACACCATCAGAATGCTAAAGGATATTCCATTTGAAGTAAGACAACGGAGAAAGAAGTACAAAGAACTTGTGCTTTTTCTTCAGACAAACTCAATTGGATAAAAAAGAAAAGATTGACTCTGTTCTGAAAGCTCAAGAATTCCTAAGGGTTCAGCTGGGAAGGCCAGAGGACGAGAAAAAAGAAGAGGACAGCAAGTCCAGCAGTGAGCTGGACACTGGTTCTTCCGGAGAGGACTCTCTGTTTGAGCAAGGGGCAGCAGCCCCAAAAGGTTACAAACTGCGGAAGAGAACGAGAAAGGAGAAGTAAAGGCTGAAGGACTCTGAAGTGTGCCTTTGAGACTTTTGTTATGGGATGATTGGGGGTACTGTTGCTAGACAGTTAAATCTAAGTTTTAAAGGAAAAGTGCTATAAATGTTTGACTCAGTTTATAAAAGGATCAATGATAAGAAGACTCAATGTATCTAAGCTAGTTGGAGGATCTAAGCCTAAGGATGTGTTGCTGGCTACCAATATCAAGATAATTCATGCCATAGTATTCCCCGTTACTATATATTGGAGGGAAAGTTGGACAATGAAGAAAGTTGATACATTTGAATTGTGGTGTTGGAGGAGAGTTGTACGGATACCGTGGACTGCCAAAAGACATATATGTGGGTTCTAGATCAGATCAAGACTGAATTCTTCCTTGAAGCTAAAATAACTAAACTGAGGCTATTGTACTTGGTCACATTATGAGTAGACAGGTTGCTGGGAAAGACAATAATGCTATAAAAAGCGGAAGGCAGCAGAAAAAGAGGAGGACCCAACATGAGATGGACTGATTCAACAAAGGAAACAACACTCCTCAGTTTCCATGACCTGAACAGGGCTGGTTATTACAGGGTGTTTCGGAGGTCATTAATTTATAGGTTTGCCATTAGCCAGAAGCCGCTTGATGGCACTTACACACACACAAACACACACACACACACTTAATTTCTCCCCATTAATTTTTGGCTGTTTTACTTAACAATTTTAATTGGTGCACGTACAAGTTATACTATTTAGTTAAAAGTGTTAATGAGCCAGTAATCGTAACACTTAGCATTTATATAACACTTAAAGCATCTCAAAGTGTTTTACAGACATTGGATTATTACTGTCCACACAGCAGCCCTGCAAGATAAACCACTATTGAACATTTGGCTGAGATGAGATTTGAATCATCGACCTCTCAGATCACAGGTCATTCTCTTTTCTCCTAGGCGATACCAATTATAAATTCTCTGCTTGGTTGACAAGCTTGCTTTGGATTCAAAAGATACATTTCTGAGGTCTTCCTCACAGATTACTTTTCTCCTGGGTATTCTGGAAGCACAGCCCAGGTTAAATAACTAACGAATGCCCATGACTGTGTGGTCAGTGAAGCAAAGTATATTTGACTCCACGTCAGTTGCTCAGTGATTTCAAAGAGAGAGAGAGTTGGACAGGTTCATCCATAACTTAGCCTTTTTTCCTCCTGTGTGTGCATGGGGAATCTGCTATCGAAGGCTTTCATATGACTGCCAGTACAGTACCTGACCTCAACAGCCCATCTGTTGCAATCCTCCTCATCTGTCTCTGCTAGGTGCAAACTCAACTGCTACTATAGAGAGGGCATCCATCTACCTTTTACCTGCTTCTGCACTTCCTTTTCAAAAGCACTCCAGTTCTGAGGTCTTCAGTGAGCCTTGGAGATAAGCAAGATTCTGGGCTTTAGTTGCTGTAGATTTTCCGGGTTGTGTGGCCGTGGTCTTGGCATTGTAGAACCTGATGTTCTACAATGCCAAGACCACGGCCACACAACCCGGAAAATCTACAGCAACTAATGAACTCCAGATGTGAAGGCCTTTGACAACAAGATTCTGGGCTCTTTCAAACATTGTCTGCAAACTCTGCTGTTGGAGCCCATAAGGGAGGAAAGTGTGTGTCTGGGAAGATGGGCGGCTGGCCAAGTCCCGACTGCTGCTGTTCTCTCTTGGGCTGGAAATCTGAATACTTGGTGAAGAAATAGGAATTAACTTGAACACTATTCCATTCATAAGACCTTTGTAGATCACACAAGACACTGAGAGTTTCCTATGTGGAGCTCCCAGCAGTGTGTGCAGAGCTGAGTTAGCAAATGGAAGGAAGAGGAGGGATTTAACCCTTCCTCAATGACTTTTTTTTTGAACCCCCAGAGGGGATTTTTCTCCTTTCCCCTTCTCTTCCGCAGCTTGTAAGGACTTTTTGGGGCTTCAATGAAGACAGTTAGAGATACTTAAAAAAAAAAGAAAGAAAGCTGGGGATTCAGAGGAGCTAGTGCACAGGTTGTTATAGAGTCATAACACACTATCTTGATAAACACTACTAAGGTCCCTGCCACACGGCAGGGAAAAAGCCTCTAAAAACGCGGCTTTTAAAAGCCGCGCCAAAGTTGACACGCCGCGGCGGGATCCCACGGATCCCCTGGCCGCGGTGCCTTTTCTCCCCGGCACGATCAGACGCCGGGGAGAAAACACGGCTCTGACGGGGAGCCTGCCGAACTGCGCATGCCGGAGCATGCGCAGTTCGGCTAGGAGCTGGGGATGCGCCGGCGCAAAGATGCACCGGCGATCCGACAGCCCAGCTTGCGGCGCGTCATCCAGATGAACCACCTCGGTAGGTGGTTCACTTTTGACGCGCCGCATCCGGGGGAAGGGCCAGATTGGAGACGGGAGCGCAACGCCAGCCAGATGTTGGCGTGGGATCGCGCCCGTTTGCTCCGTCTCCAATCTGGCCCACTCTAGGGCCAAAACGCATCGTATGAACGGGGCCTAAGAGTTATAACATTATCTTGATTTTGTTTTTTTTTAAATGCAGAAAAGCCTTCCGATGACAGGAGGGGAAATACAGGCTGGGTAGTGGTGGTTAAACCAGGAAAATTGTACTGCTGTGGGTGGGACTTGCAAAAACGTGCACCCTCCTGTCCACATGACACGCAAACACTCTTTGACTGAGACCTTGCCAAAAAGATCATCCCAAATTATTGTTTTACTGGGACATGCTGCCCTTATTTGTAAGCCGCCCTGAGCTCGTCCACAGGGAGGGCGAGATATAAATGTAATGATAAAATACAAATAAAATAAATAAAAAACACGTTCGGCGAAAGACTGCCTCAGAATGGAGGAAAACACAGGAGGTGAACATCATGTGGATGCTGCAAACAGAAACCTGCTTTGGTTTGGATTCCAAAGTGGAGCAAAACCTCTGGGGGAAGCAGCACTGGTCGACGTGCTCAGCACAGCTTCATTGTAGTGCAAAAGTGGCTGAGTTTAAATCTGTTGTTTGCCACTATAACATCTGGGCCTTGCATCGTTTTTGCCCCTTCCTGTGACTTCCAGGAGCAGGATAAATTATGAAATTACAAATAATTAACGTATATAATTTAAAATAATAAAATGTGGACATTTTGAAACTTAAGAAAATTTATGCTTTTTCACAATTAATTTTGGGTGTAGAATCCAGGTTTTCTTGATATGCAATTCTGATCTTTTTTCTTTTTTTTTTAAGCAGAAAATGCACACAGCCGCCTGGCCTGGACACATGCAGAGTCAGGGAAAATATATTGGCCAGGTTGTTAACTGGCAATCGGAAGTTTCGAAACTAGCTGGCAAGTCATGCAAGGCACGACGAAAAGGGGGACCTTTGGATTCATTCTGAAGCCAATAATTAATTACCCAAGTTAGGGCTATCTGAGTAGAATGCCCTGAGCAAAGCTGGAATTGGTGTCAAGACTAACAATACGGATCTTTAAAAAATAAGTGACCTGAATTTCCCCCCCAGCTGATGCAAGGTTATCAGTGAATGAATTCACAAGGGCGTAGACTATCCAATTTCCCGGGGGGGGGGG
>NW_015175440.1:0-176 GCF_001447785.1 Gekko japonicus
AAAACTCCAGTCTCTTCAGGAGGGGGGGGACCGATGAAGTCGATTTAGAGAGAACCTGCTTTTGTGACTCGGGTTTCAACTGCTCCCACATCTGAACCACATGTGCGTGACAGATGCTGGGGCTAGAGTGAAATCCCTGAGGAGTCCGTTTAAAAGCATACTGTTGTCCCCTGAAT
>NW_015175440.1:387-520 GCF_001447785.1 Gekko japonicus
AGGACTGGCCAGAGCGGAGAGTTGCAGATAGACTGCATTGGCACTATGACATCCCAGAGCAAAAGACCCTGGATGGTCTTGGCAATACCTTCCTCGGCTTCAGCTGGGTATTTGTATTGCCGCTGCGGCTTAG
>NW_015175440.1:692-851 GCF_001447785.1 Gekko japonicus
AAGCATCACAGCGCTGAGAGGCATTGATCTCGGCAGGACCGTCCGGAATCTGCCACAAAAAGCCATTGGCAAGATCAATGGTCAGGGCGTGAGCCTTGAAAAAGGGTGCCCCCAGGATACCATCATCCTCTCCCTGATTAGTGCAGGCCGATACCGTAG
>NW_015175440.1:4810-59662 GCF_001447785.1 Gekko japonicus
TTTCTCCTTAAATAAACTCTTTTTGGGGCATGTGCTATCCAGCCATAAACTATCAAACCCGTCCTCTAAACTATCACTACTGGATGAAGAGGGGGTGACGAGGGGATGACGAGGGGATGACGCTCTCCTGAGGGGTGGTGGCAATATGCAGATCCTACTCCTACATCAAAGGTGCCTTTTGGCAAGGTGTGAATCTTCCGTTCCCATGGACACCCTCTTGATTTGCAGATCTGGTTCCTGCTCCAAAGCCATAAACGCTATTGTCTTTAGATCTCCAAACCAGATTAAGGGAGTAGGGTCACTTGCTCTTTCCATTCCAAGAATGCCGGGGTTCGCTGGGGATTTTCCACAGCTCTCCAAGTGGGTGCAATGGCGCGGTGTCTTCTCCATCCCAAAGAGTCATGGGATACATTCCAGGGACGCACATGGTCCGTATGTGCAACGGCAGGCCCAGGCCAGCCTATTTCTAGGCAAGCATGAGATGCAGAACAAAGCAACACACAACATACAGCAATCCCTGAATACATATTGCATAGGTATTCATGCTAGAGACACACATAAGCAGCATCACCACTATACAGAAATACAAACATAAGCTCATATCGTATTGTGAGAATGTAATATAGTGTTTTCTTTATATTCTGTGCCTGTCCATTTCTGCCAAACTTTCACCACCCAATATGGAACCCAATTCAGTTTACACAGGGATTCCCAGTAGGTCTCCAAACCAGGCACTGACTTGATCAGGGTTCCTCAATGTGGTGTTTCCTGAAGTTGGTGGGGTCTTTGTAAGGCAGGGCTTCTTAGCGACTGACTGCATTCAAATGAAAATATTTTCCATGGATGTAAGAGCAGCATCAGCCACCGCTGGAGGATCAGGAGGACTAGTAACCGTCCAAATGTGTAGTTCTAGTCCCCCTTCAGGCTTTCCTTCTTTTTATTTTATTTTTATCTCATTCTCTCTTCCTCCATGCTTTTCATTTCTTTTATTTGCCTCCTGAAAATCTTTTGCAAATGAGGAGGAAGGTTTTGTGTTTGGCTCCTTCTTCTATAGCAGTCATTGTGGGGTGGCACTCACCATCTCCTATCAAAATTCAAAGGTATCCACAGGCTCAAAAAGATTGGGTACTCTTGGACTAGACCAAGACCTGTTTCACTTTTGAAAGGTGATGTACAAGTGCCTTCCCACCATCATAAATTGGCTTTAACTTGTACTGTATTTTACAACATTTTTACTTCAGCTACTAAGGGAAATGCTACAGAAACTGCATGCAGCTTTATCATTTAACGGGAAAAATGACAGTCCATCCTCCATTAATATAGCACCTTTATCAAGAATAGGGTTGCCAGACCCCCCAGTTTGGCCGGGATTACCCACTTTTGGGGGGGTTCAACTCACTGCTGGCCACCCGGCTGGCGGGGAAAAGCCCAGCTTCCAAGCCCCAGCACCCACAGCCACCCATCTCCTCTCTTGAGAGAGAGGAGGGAGACGGTGGCTGCGAGCCATGCGCCCAATCTCCAAGCGGTGTTGCCGCTTGGAGATCAGGCAGGCAGGTGCATCTGGCTGTGTGCGCTTAAAGGGACCCCCTTTAAGTTCCAGCAGCCAGCATGAAAGGGCCCTGTGTGCCCAATCTCCTCTCGGAGATCATGTGCGTGAGGCCCTACAGCTGCATGCACTTAAAGGGACCCCCTTTAAGTGCAGGCAGCCAGCGAGAAAGGGCCCCACACGCCCGATCTCTGCTCGGAGATTGGATGCATGAGGCCCTCAGGCTGCATGCACTGAAAGGGACCCCCTTTAAGTGCAAGCAGCCAGCGGGAAAGGGTCCTACACACACCTCGGCTCACAGCCAGCAGGACCATCCCCACAGGGGCGGGACTTGGAGTCGGGACATCCCCAATGGGATGTCATCATGCTCCCCCAAAGTCCCCCTGCTGGGGACGAAGATGGACCTGGCAACCATAATCAAGAACAACTAAAATGAAGCCCCATCTCCAAACAGGGACATCGCCAGGTGATGTCCCAGATGCAATAATGTCACCTGGAAGTGACATCATCATGTCAGGGATGACAGGGGTGATGGTCTAGTTTTTGGACAAACTCTATGGTTTTGAAGGCAAAATAACCCCATAGAGTTCTGCCCAAAAACTAGAGTGTCAGCCCCAACACTGCTGACATGATGATGTCACTTCTGGGTGACGTCATTGAGGTGTAACACATGATGTTTACATGTAAGTGGTACAATGAGGTTCGAGATAGATTGATTCAACCTCTTATTGAAGACATGCCTGGGCAGACAGACTCGGATAGTTGTAATAAACTGTTATCTGATGAAAATCACTCTATTACTAAGACTGTGGCTAAATTTTGGGTGGCATGCTGTTGTGTTCGAAAAGTACAGCTTAACTTGTAAAATTGCAAATCTTTCCTTTTTAGTGTTTTTTTAGTGAATCTGTTATGTGTATTCTATATTTGTATATTGTATATTTCATAATATTTTATTTTAGTGCCCCTTGCTGAAGTGTTTGGATTGCTCTGGCTGGATGCTGTAATAAAATTTCATTCATTCATTGTGGTGCGTGTGCACCAGAAGTTCCCTGAGAGGAGCCTGGATTCCCCCCACTGGCAGCCAGGTAGGACCTGGAAACCCTAGTGCAAAGCCTAAATTAAAAAAGAGAGATTGGTTTGCCTTCTTATGTCATTATTCTCACTGTATATTCATTCTGAACTTTCCGCAAGTACATCCTAATGCTGTTACGTTCTTGTTTAAACTAGCTTTGACTTTTGCATGTTATACAGTTTCTCAAATGTAATTCCAAACACACTGCTTCTTTCTTATGCATTGTCTCCCTTGCCATCTAATAAGTAGTAGTAGGTCTTTGAAAAATGGACACAGCCAAGCTCTAAATCACACCAACAGTATTAACAGAATCTAGTTCACAATTGATGACATCTTGCAAGGTGGCGGCACACATTAACTACTCCACTGCAATCACCACATCTTTATACAGAGATTTTATCTGAGTAGTTGCTTAATGGAGATATCTTCCATGTCACAGAAGTCTGGCCTCTTGAATAAAGATATAGGCACTATGCAGAATAAGTTAATCAAACTACAGTACTACTGAAATCAATTTTAAAATGCTACACTCTATCTGGAAAGCATTCTAGATAGTTTTTAGTCAATCCATTAATGGTGGCTAGAAAAAGACTAGTTCTCGGTCCCTCATTGGGGTACAATAACAGATTACCTCACAGGGAGTTAAGGATAAAGAAGAAAGGGGATTTGATCCTACCAATTCTTCTGGTGGTGCTATAGGGAGAAGTGGCCCCTTTTGAGCACCAAAAGGCTATGCTGAGTACTGTGGCACTTCTGAGCAGGAAAAGTCATGCAGAATGGGGGCTACAGAAAGGATGGGAAGTGAGCAAGATCAGCCTCCCTCCCTTGAACCCACAGGAAAGCTGGTTGGATCCAACCCTGAGCCAATAAAATGTTTGACTGCTATATACTCAGATGTGACTTAATATCAATGTTAAAATTCCACTGCTCAAAGCTATAAGTTATTTAACCTATTGCTGAAAAGTGTGTTTCACAATAACAGATTAAAATGATAGAATCTAACATAACCAGTCCATTCCTACTAATTAGCACCAAACAATACTGACTAATAATGGAAAGATAGAAGCCTGTAATACAGTACAAATAAAATATTGGGGCACTGGGGGGGGGGGTGTCAAAGTTGTTCTTCTAAGGTGCAGTGAATTTAGTGACGGACCACCACATTTCTCAACCTGGCCCAACTAAATAATCTAAAAGTAGAAACATGCATCTGAGTAAGAGGTGAGGATGAAACTTCAAAGCAAGTGTAGCAAAACTGGGGAAAGAAGGTCATGATTTTGCTATCTCAATTTTCCTGAATTTAATTCAGAGCAACAAAGGGAAAAGGCATTCAGAAGACCTAGAGAAATCACTCAGAGGGTTATGTCTTTGGTCTGTGTTGTTCCATTGAGGTTATCCCCAATCCCCCACCCCTGCTTTGGGCATACCTCCCAACAATTCCCAAACAGGCTAGTAACAGCCCTACTTGCAAAGGGTCACTTTGTAAGCTGTTTCATGTTACTGAGCCAGTTTAGTGTACTGGTTAAGTGTGCGGTCTCTAATCTGGGAGAACCAGGTTTGATTCCCCACTTCTCCACTTGCAATTGCTGGATGACCTTGGGCAAGCCATAGTTCTGTCAGAGCTGTTCTCTCAAGGACAGTTCTGGAAAGAGCTCTCTCAGCCCCACCTACCTCAGAGGGTGTCTGTTGTGGGGAGGGGAAGGGAAAGGGCTTTGTAAGCCGCTCTGAGATTCCAAGTGAAGGGCAGGGTATAAATCCAATCTCTTCTTCTTCTCCTCCTCCTCCTCTTAGTCTAAGAAGAAGAAGAAGAAGAAAAAGAAGAAGTAAAGTATCAAAGAATGTTAGAGTTGGAAGGGACCTTGCAGGTCATCTAGTCCAATCCGCTGCACTCTGCAGGAGCATAGCCGAAAGATGGTCGTCCAGCCTCCACTTTAAAACGTCCACCAGAGCATCCACCACCTCCTGAGGCAGTCTGTTCCACTGCTCAACCACTCTTACAGTTAGGAAGTTTCTCCTGATATTTAGCTGGTAACGACTCCCTTGTAATTTCCACCCATTAGATCTACTCTTGCAATCCGGAGCAAGAGAGAAGAGATCCACTCGATCTTCTACATGACAGCCCTTCAAATACTTGAAGATTGTAATCATGTCCCCTCTAAGCCTTCTCTTTCCCAGGCTAAATATACCCAACTCTTTCAGCCTTTCCTCATAAGACTTGGATTCCAACCCTCTCACCATCCTGGTTGCCCTCTTCTGGACACACTTGAGCTTGTCAACATCCTTCCTAAAATGTGGTGCCCCAAACTGGACACAGTACTCCAGGTAAGGCCTGACCATAGCAGAAGAGAGGGCGGAACTACCACCTCCCGTGATCTGGACACAATGCTTCTGTTAATGCATCCTAAGATGGCATTAGCTTCTTCGCAGTCACATCACACTGTAGGCTCATGTTTAGCTTGTAATCAACCAGAACACCTAGATCCCTTTCACATGTGCTGCTGTCAAGCCAAGTCCCTCCCATTCTATATCTGTGCCTTTGATTTTTTGTACCTAAGTGTAGGACTTTGCACTTATCTCTATTGAAATTCATTTTGTCTCAGCCCACTGTTCCAGCCTATCTAGATCATTTTGAATCCTGACTCTGTCTTCTTCAGAATTAGCAATCTCACCCAGCTTCGTGTCATCTGCAAATTTGATAAGCATCCCCTCTATGTCTTCCTCCAGGTCATTTATAAAACATTGAACAACACCGGGCCTAGGACTGAGCCCTGTGGTACTCCACTCAAGACTTCCCTCCACGTAGACGCAGAGCCATTTACGAGCACTTGTTGGGTACGATTTTTCAACCAACCATGAATCCATCCAACGGTTGTACCATCCAGCCCACACTTAACCAGCTTATCCTCAAGGATATCATGAGAAACTTTGTCAAATGCTTTACTGAAATCTAGATACACTATATCCACAGCATTGCCAGCCAACCATTTTAGTAACTCTGTCAAAAAAGGAGATAAGGTTGGTCTGACATGACTTATTCTTGATAAACCCATGCTGGCTACTACCAATTAACTCATTCCGTTGAAGGTGCTCACTGACAGAGCGTTTAATAATCTGCTCTAGAATTTTTCCAGGTATTGATTTCCTGGGTCCGTCTTTTTTCCATTCTTGAAGATCAGGGCAACATTCTTTTTTCTCCAGTCTTCTGGTGCAACACCAGTGCTCCAGGACATCTCAAAGATTACAGCCAGAGACTCTGAAGTAACATCTGCAATTTCTTTTAGCACCCTGGGATGCAAGCCAGCTGGCCCTGAAGATTTGAAAGTATCTAAGGCAGTTAGATGCTCTCTAACCATTTCCTTACTTACTCTAGACGGGCAGTTCCTCCTTCCTTCATATGCCCTGCATTTTTCAGTTTGTATACAGCTCGTCTTATGGTTAAAGACCGACGCAAAGTGAGAGTTAATTCCGCTTTGTCTTCATCCCTTGTTAAGGTTTGACCATCTTCCCCTAACAATGGGCTTACCCCATCTTCTTTTTGTTCCGAACATAGGCATAGAAACCTTTCTCATTATTTTTAGCATCCCTCGCAAGTCTCAGCTCCATCTGCGCTTTAGCCTTGCTGACACCATCCCTACAGATTCGATCCTGCTTCTTGTACTCACCCTCAGTAATTTGACCCTGTACATTCCCCTTTTTAGTCTCAGCTCTTTAGAGAGTTCCTTGTTCAGCCACCTCGGCTTCATTACCCGTCTCCCACCTTTCTTTCTTACTGGAACAGTTTGTGATTGTGCCTGAAGCACTTCATTTTTTAGCATCACCCATCCTTCCTGTGCAGATTTCCCCCTCAGTATTTCCAGCCACGGGATCCTACCTAATATTTCTCTGAGTTTTTTGAAATCAGCTTTCCTGAAGTCCAGGATACGAGTCCTACTATGTCAAATTCCAACCTGACATGGTCACTATTCCCGAAGGATCCCGCAACGTTCACTTCATCAACCAGTTCTTCCCTGTTAGTCAGGATTAAATCTAGGATAGTAGATCCTCTGGTTTCCACCTCCACCTTCTGAGAGATGAAGTTGTTCGCAAGACTATTCAAGAATCTGCAGGATGCCCCATGTCTAGCATAGTTAGATTTCCAGCAAATATCTCGATAGTTGAAGTCTTTCATAACCACAACATCCTGTTTCTGTGAAAGAACAGGAGGAGATTGGATTTATACCCCACCCTTCACTACCTAAAGGAGTCTCAGAGTGGTTTACAAACTCCTTTCCTTCCCCTCCCCACAACAGACACCCTGTGAGGTAGGTGGGGCTGAGAGAGCTCTGACAGACACTGCTCTTTTCAAAAACACCTCTGACAGAACTATTGCTTGCCCAAGATCATCCAGCAGCTGTTAGTGGAGGAGTGGGGAATCAAACCCGGTTCTCTCATGGTTAGAGTCCACGCACTTAACTACTACACCAAACTGCAGCAAAACATACAGGAAAAAAACCATAATATCCATCTGTCATATGTTTATCCTGCCTTTGATCTGAGAAGCTTAAAGAAGAATACATGGTACATCCTGCTCCATTGTATTCTCACAACTACTCTACGTGATATGTTAGGCTAAGAGAATGTGACTAGTTCAAGGTCACTTGCAGTGCAATCCTAAAACAAGTTAACCCCTTTACATCCTTTAATGTCGATGGGATTAGAATGGTGTAACACTGTTTAGGACTGCACTAGTGATGAACCTTATGGCCGAGCAGGAATTTGAACCCAGTTCTCCCTGTTTTTAGCCAGCCAGTGGATCCCCTGAAATATGCCATGCTATTATCAGCTGCAGAATGTCAAATGGTTGGCTGTAAATCACTCAGTGCCTTAGCATTTATGCACAAAATTGAGCAACAAGAGATTTGATGCATGCATTCCCCACCTGGTGAGGGAGATGAGTTGTGAAAAATAACAATGCTAGCAACTACCACTAGCAAAAGTGTAACAGGTGTTCATAAAAGGGAAAAACAGGGACCCACCCCCCAAGGACAGTGGTTTGGCAGGAACTGTCTATAATAAATATGTACAGTTGAAGCACTATGAAAAAATACCCATGTAGCCCGTGGGAGTTCCATGAGGATACAACATGCCCCAAATGGACTGGCTTGACTTTAAATTTCATGTATATTATTTTTATGCATTTTACTTTATGTACTATGTATACACCTATTGTACGCTGCCCCGAGTCCCACTTGTCAGAAATGGAGAGGGATAGAAATAATAATAGTAGTAGTAGTAGTAGTAGTAGTAGTAATAATAATAATAATAATAATAATAATAATAATAATAATAATAATAATAATAATAGTTGTTGTTGTTGTTGTTGTTGTTATTTTAAAAACCCAACCCACAAAAGCCACTATGGGGTCTGTTTCTTTGCTGTCTCTGTGTTTACCAAGTCTTTCAGTTCTGCTGAGGACAGTGGATTCTCAGAAGGGAGCAATGGAATGAAATGGACTTTCAGTGTTCAAGAAACAAGAGCTCTATTCTTTCTGGGTGATTTAAATGAAACAATTCCATTTCAGAACCAAGCCCCACAGCACTGGTCTGAGGGAGGCACCATTGGTGAGGTGAACGATGAGGGAGCAGTAACAGCAGTCCTGTGGAAAATCTTGTAAACAGATTTCAGTTGTTAATATGAAATAATCATTCTATAGGCTAACCACTCAACAGAGAAGAGTGAGGACCCTAGGCAAGAGTCACATGAGGAAAGGGTTTATGAGAAGAATCTACACTGTTACCTAAGGGGCCTCCATGCTCATATTCTTTAACGATATGAATGGATTTAAAGCACAAAAAAAGTTTATTAAAACCACGTAAAACTTCATGTGAACATTGATAACAGTTCACAGAGTCATTGATAGGAATAATAGTGTCAAGCGTCTCTCAAACATCTAGAAGACAGAATGATGAGTCAGTATAGAAGAAGTGGGAGGATGACTTACTTATGATTTACTACTATGGAATGCTCACTCCTAACGCTTCAGGGTGAGCTACTGGGATATTTTCCAGAGGACTGCCTCTACAACGTTTAGGAACAATTTTGGAATTGCACAAGTCACTCCAAAGGAATTAATTGATTGCCTCAGATCGACTACATCATATTAGAGAAGTGAAATCCAGTTATGGTTATCATTCTTGCAAAGGTGATACTATATTCTTAAACACCAAACAAAAACAAGGTATGTGTTTGCCAGCAATTCAGCACGCGTAGTAATTAAGTATGTAGTCAAACTGAGTAGTTAAGTTTCTTGATAAATCATTTTCAGAGTTCATTTTAAATCCTCATTCCCTCTAACTAAAGTCTTAGTAATCCAGTGCTAACCAGCAGTGCAGTGATACAGGGCCACTCACAAATAAGGAGTTGTTGAATATTTGGAACACTCCCCAGGCATGCACACACACGGAAAATCCAAGCCAAACTCATTCCCACCCCAACTATGTAGGCTCAAAGAAACCCCATAGGAAGGACACTGGCCCCAGAGCAGCCAATTTCAGCCTCTCTCTTGAATAATAGCAATGATAAAGAATTTTCCGAAGGGGGGTTGGTACCTTCCAAGTACTATTCGCAAGTATACTGTAAAGTGATCCCCATGTCTATGTAAGGAGAAATCCAAAGTATAAAGGTTTTTTAATAGAGAAGAAAAAGCCTCCCACAAAGAAAGACTTACTGTTGTGTATGCATGCTGGTCTAATTCTGTGGGCTCAGTGACATTTGGATAATGCAGACCTGCCGTACAACCTAGACCCTAAAGGGGTGAGAAATGTCCATCACATAGATGTCTACCATCAGACATTCATTCTGGACCAAATTCCCCACCTATTACAGGATTATTTGAGCTGTTGGTTGAGGGGATCTGTACGGGGGTGGGGGGGAATCACCCTGAGCCTAAGTGCTTTAATGTTGTACAGAAGGGCTGTGGTTTCAGAAAGTGGGAAAGAAACAAGGTCCCTGCTTCTTAATCCTAAAGGTTCTGGCCAGGCTGGACAGCTACTCCAGCAAAATGCCCACTTAGATTTTTTTTTTTAAGCTAACCAACAGTTGCTAACAGAGAATTTTTAGGAGGAAATACAAGGGATTAAATGATCTTCTGTATGCCAAGTGTGTGCTTTACTAGAGGGTTAGGGCCTCTCCCCTAGATTTCATGGAGGTACATTTTAATCAATTTTCTCACTTTAATTTCACATTTCATTTAATTTATTTATGGCACAACAGCAAAAACTGACTGATAAAAATATCAGATTGACACCACTACACTAAACCAAACCAATAAGCTCTCATCAACTGTATGAACCTTGAACCCAGAAGAGTAATGACCACACCATTTCTCCAGTGTTTACTTAAAAAAAGTCTCTGTCCACACATATGTTCTAATGCAACCACTGTGTGTTATTAAAGTGTACTGTGTGTTATTAAAGTGTTCTTGCTCTCATCCAAGACAGGGACAGCACAACACAGTTACTGTAGTTTTCAGGACCCACTGAAAATTAAGTTTATAGATAGAACCCACTTCAAAAAGTTTGAGAACCATCACTGTAAAACAAACATACTTACTCCAACCCCTCTCAAAGTTTATTAATTTCTTAACTCCTATAGCCTTTTTCCTCTCCAGTCTTCACTTAAAAAAGGAGTATGTGAACCAATTAAAGCAGGGGTGTCGAACTCATTTGTTATGAAGGCCGAATCTGACATAAATGAGACCTTGTTGGGCCAGGCCATGTGTGTCATAAAATGTAATGCCAGGTAGTAGAGATATAAACTTTATAAAGGACACTGACAAACACAATTAAAGATTTTTTAAACTTTAAATAAAACATACTTAAAACACTAGCACTCTTGTGATATTTTGTCTATTTAACAGTGTCTGATAACTGACACATCTTGCTCTGAATTACTGCATTAAATTGTCTGTGCTGTAGCAATCTCGAGTATGCTGCTCAGGTGTGTATCTGTAAGCTGCAAACCTACTTTTGATGTATTACAGAAATCTCATGCTCAGTGTTCTGAGCCTAGGACCCAGAGGAAAACATGAAATGGCTGGGCATTGTGAGTTTTTCTACATAAATTGCTTCATGTGCTGCTCAAGAACATTAAAAGACATCCTGACACAAACTGAAGGCCATGTGTTTATCTACAAAACTGTAGTCTTCCCTACAAAGGAAATATACTGGGTGAACTTGGTCTGAACAAACGCTCTCAGCCTAATCAATCTCACTGGTTTGTTGTTATTCCTCCTCTAAAATAGTTCACATTGCTTTCTTACTGAGAAAGACTGGATCATGAGGGCATGAATACAGTGAAAAGGGGGAGGGAACCCAACTGCAACCAGGAAAGCCCTGGCATAAAGAGCCCAGCAAAACACACATATACTGTAGCAAGGCACACAAAAGCTCATACCTCGAACAAAACTTTGTTGGTCTTAAAGGTGCTTGGTATTTCTCCTGTGCAATTAAGGCAGCCCAGCAAAGTAAGTTCTCCCTTGTTTCCCTCCCTCCCTTCAGAGAGGAGCCTCAGCCAGTGGAAGGAAAGAAGGGCTTCCCTTTGTCTCCTGTAGCCTGGCCAGGAAGCAAGCTCTGGGAGGAAGAGGAACCTCAGCCAGTTCTTTACCAGACTCTCTCAATCACACAGAAGAGGCTTGCCTATCTATCTCTCCTGTGCAACTGAGAGGGATTGGTAAAGCAAGGTGTGATGTGGTGGCAGCAGCAGAACTGGAAAAGAAAGCAGGACACATCCAGGTCCTTGCGGTCCAGATTGGGGCCCTTCAAGGGCCTGATCCGGCCTGTGGGCCGCATGTTTGACACCTCTGAATTAAATAATGTGTAATCATTATGCAATCAACATTAAATATAAATAATTCCACATGTTACCAAAAAGAAAGAAGTATACAAAGGAAGCATGAAATAGCTGACAAACCAATAAACAAAACCTACCAGTTCTTGGCAGAAGAAAAAACATACAACCCACCAAAAAATTTTTAAAAATGTTTCCTTAGTGCTCAGCTGACTCAAACTGCTTTAGATTAATCAACTGAGGTTTAGTTAACTCATGCTTAGCTGAATAATCTAATAACTGAAGCTTACTGCCATAATTTAATTTTATGTGTTTTAGATCTTTACTTAAATGTGTAAACTATATTTTAAGATTTGTATTTTAGTTGTAAACAAGTGAAATTTTGCACAAGTTAAGTTTCCCTTGTCAACTCCAGGTTGGGAAATTCCTGGAGACTTGGGGTAGAACCTGGGGAAGTCAGGGTTTGGGGACAACCCTCAGCAGGATATAATGCCAGAGTTTACTCTCCAAAGCAGATATTTCCCCCAAAAATGAAATGGCAGTTAAAGTGCTCTAATTAGTTATACTTCACCTACCGCATGCTAACAGGTGTTCTGTGAAAATAAGCATATTAGATAGGGCTTATATTATTATTTTATGTGACCTCAATGCATCAGCAACGATGTAATCCTAAAGAGAGTTACTCCAGTCTAAACACATTCATTTCAATGGGTTTAGACTGGATTAAGTCTGCAAAGAATTGCACTTTTAAATCTTCTATCTGTGCTTTTAGTTCTCATTGGCTCACTTTATTCTATTGCTCAATGTAAAACAAACTTATGGGCATACCCCTTCTCTCTTCTACCACTGAGTTAAATGCAACTGTGTATTAGGATTAATTTATTCCTCTGGGTGATAATTATATACCAGCCTACTCTTAAATTTGTCGTTAAGTATTGTACTGATTAAAAGCTTAACAACATGAATGAACTCAACATTGCACAGAACAAACCTTGGAGATGCATCAGAAATAGAAAATTTACATTTTTAATAATGTTGTATCTACAGTTATAACACCAAAGTGACTTATGTACAGTATAATGTAACATTTCTGGCACTCTCTGCTGCTTGGGAGAGAAGAGGTGAATCCCTTTTATATGATAAAGGATCAACTATAAGGTAACTATTGTTGGACAGCATATTTTTTCCCCATGGCTTGTGCAGCCAAACACTACGCATACCAACTCAGATGTCCTACAGAGTTCAATAGATCTTATTCCCAAGAATGTCTGCATAAAATTACAGTCTTAGATAAAAGAGATCCCCATGCAAGGGTTTTTTTTTTGTGGGGGGGTTGCCATCAAGTCACAGCTGATTTATAGTAACCCCATAGAATTTTCAAGGCAAGATACATTCAGAGATGGTTTGCCACTGCCTGCCTCAGTATCATGACCTTAATATTCCTTGGCGCTCTCCCTTACAAATACTGACCAGGGCTGATCCTGTTAAACTTCCAAGATCTGACAAAGCCTGGGCTATCCAGGTCAGGGTCCTATGCAAGTTGCAGTGAGGGAAAAAAACTGCACGTTAGACAGTGCTCAATGGATCATGTTCACAGAAACTAATTTTTCTTAATCAGTTTACAGAACTCAGAGCATCTACAGCAGAGGTGTCAAACTCATTTGTTATAAAGGCCGGATCTGACATAAATTTCACTTTGTTGGGCCATAAAACATAATGCCAGGTACCAGAGATATAAACTGTATAAAGGACAGCAGCTGGTAAGCTCCGAGTCGGTGTACCCTCACTGCAAGGTCCCATGGTTTGAGAGGGGGGTGCAGAGGAAAACCCACATAGGTGGACTGGAGAGGCAGCAATGCAGTGCTGGGCAGATGCTCCCACGATGCTTGACTGCTCAAGACGAGGTTGTTCTGCTGTGCTGAAGCAACTCACTCACTCCACCCAGCACTTCCTCCCTTACATCAGTTGCTTGTGGGCCACACAAAAGTCCTGGATGGGCTGGATCCGGCCCCCGGGCCTTATGTTTGACACCCCTGATCTACAGCACTGACCAAGAAATTCTTACTAAATAATGCTGCAACAAAAGCAAGTTACACAGGCAGATACATAATCCCTACATTTTTTTCTTACAGATGTGTCCTTAGGTTTGCCATTCTGCAGATTTGAGCAGGGGATCCCTGGTTTTGGGGGCTTCCGTCCATCCATGAGGCACTGACATCACACAAAGTGACATCATCGCATCGGGGATGTTGTATGGCAGCGCTCTGGCTTTGGGGCAAAACTCTATGGTTTGATGCCGATTTTACCATAGAGTTTTGCCCAAAAATGAGAGCATCACTGCACAATGTCCCCAACACAATGACATCACTTCCACATGATGTCAGCATGTTGTGTTGCTCTGCCCCATTCCCAGAAAGTTCCCTCCCACCCCCGCTGACACAGACATTGGACCTGGCAACCCTATATGTCTTGCAAATACAAACAAGTTCTTGCAGCCCTGTGATGCAATCTAGAGAAAGTCCCACAGAAGTCACGTTGATTTAAGAGGTTAAAGCTACAATCTTATACCCTTGAGGAAAAACTTGCTTTTGAGTAAGCCACAGTGGCGCTCCCTGAATCTGCCTTGCCCCTCCACCCTGAGTCCACCCTCACCTTGATCCTCACCTGGGGGAGCTGGGACCTGCCCAAGCCATGCCTGGAGTCCTTGCCCAGCCATGCCTGCAGGTGTGCATACCACGGCAAGAGCTGAGGAGAATGGCCCACCCCAGTGCCTCACTATGTCTGCGTCAGCAGTAAGCTCCTCTCCCACCACCCTCACAGCCTCATGTGACCTGGGGGTGCCTGGCACAGGAGCAGAGAGGTGCCGAGGCAAGCCATTCTCCTTCGGTCTTGCCATGCCAAGCCCAGCAGCCCCGAAGGCCTCAGAACCAGGTCAGTCCAGGAGTTCTCGGCCAGGCCTGGCTGCCTGCTCGACCTTCTGTCCTTTCATCGCTGCTGCTTCCTCCTCCTGCCTGCTGGTGGTGAGGGTGAGAGTGCCCCAGGAGGGAAGATGGGCTTCGTTTTGCGAGCGGGAGGGGGATCTGCTTGGCACTTTGGGTTACCTTCTCACCCCTTATTTTATTTATTTTTATTTTAATATTTTTATGACGTCAGAAGTGACCCCCAATATATATATATATTCATTCTGGCTACAGGCCTGATAAAATGCTTATATTCTTTAAAAAAAAATGCTGCAATCCTACCAGTCTTGGAAGAACACGTGAGGGGGAGGGGCTGGTTTAGGATTAAGGTTGCTTGCTCCCATACAGGCCTAGCTATCAACAAAGATGTTTTAAGAGAGGGGCTGTGGCTCCATGATACAGCATCTGGTCCGCATGAAGAAGGACCCAGGTTCATTTCCCTGCATCTCTAGTTAAAAGGATCAGGTAGCAGGTGATGTGAAAGATCTCTCCTGAGACACTACACTAGAGAGCTGTTGCTGGTCAGAGAAAATGAGAACGTCCTTGATAGAACAAGGCTCTGAGTCAGTAGAAGGCAGCTTCATGTGTTCACACTTGCCTAACAGTAAGCATGACTGCACTGTATGGGACTTGTGGGCAAAGGTTGCTATGGCATGCCTAATTTTCTCTGATTCACGCCTGCTTAAACCTGCTTGCATTTCTGGAAGCCTGTGTCAACAGCTGTGTTTTAAAGTTAGGAACGGTCCACTTGTCCAGCTGTGTTTAAGAGGAAACCTATTAAACTTTAATTTTCACAGCCTTTGAAGCTAGAGGAACCAAAAAGAGACAGTCAAAGAAAAACATGCAGAACAAGAATGGATAGCATGAGGTATTTCATGGAAACAAAACCTCTGCCTCCTAGAATCCAGCAACCATTGGTCCAGACTTTGTTAGTAAAAACAACTCCCGCCCTCAAGTCAAAATAGAACAAAATCTACCACCACCATAAAAATTATAGATGACCTAAATTTAAATAAAACCTCATGAAGGCCAATGAAGTCTAAAAGGGTGTTTCCTAAATGTATTAAAAAGGACTCCTTCTCAGTCTCCAAGCATCAGCCTTCTCCATCTTGGGCAGAATGTCTAACAGATGAAATCCATTTATTTTTGAAATAATGGCCAAAAATTGGAAGAGATTTAATATCAATGCTCCTTCCTATTCCCTGGGGCATCACACATTACAACAAATGTGTATACAAAGAACATTTTATATGTGCATCTGCAACTGCAGTGCCCCCATATGGGAAGTGTACACTGTGACAAGACTTTTCTACCAACTGAGGGGATGCCACACAACTTCTTATGGTTTGGGGGCACCAAGTTTGTTTTAAACTATAAACCTTCCCCTCAGTAACAAGATGTTCTTAGGGCAGCAAGTGTAAAGACTTTGGGTTTGCTGCTGCAAAGTAAGTTTTGTGGCAAACAAGTAGAACATGGAGATCACTGTGGCAAGAGTTGTAAGGAAGTAACAGAATACTTATCTACATACTGGTTTCAAAGAACAGATCAGTGGCACATGTGCCCAGGCAGTCAAAGGAGAAACCTGGATGTGGCACATAAGTTCAAGTTAGTTATGTGTTCAGGGTGTAGTTTTAATTCACTTCGGAGCTTAAAGGTACAAACAGGCTTTCACTGTCTGGCCACTCAGCAGGACCCTTTTGCCCACAAGGGATTCCACTCACACCATACCAGCCTGCCCTTTGACAAGAAACAAGACTAAATGGTACAAGGTCTGCTCATCACCAAAGACAGGCCTAACAATCTATTCTGTCCCAGAGGTAGAATGATACCACTCTGCCATCCTACCAAGAAGAACTACTCTTCTGTTTGCTCTTTTACTGAGACAGACCCAAAACTATCACTGCACTCTCCTTGAGGCAGATCTGAACTCCATCCAGTTGCGCTTCCCTCCCACATTCCGTTCTCCCCTCTGAAAGGTGAGTGGATGCTGGAGCATCACTCCCATAGGCTCAGCTGAGTAGCTGTTTTTCCTCAGGGCAGGACAGCCTCCTGTCCATCACAGTACTTCAACCTTATGCATGAAAGCAGTTCATAATGTTGTGATTAGCTAGAGCATCTTGTCGCTTGTGCAAATGATGGAAATCATACACTTGCTGACATTTAGCAGTGGCTAGTGCTGGACTAGGATCTGGGAAACCAAGGTTTGAGTCCCCACTCTGCCATGAAACATTGCTGGGTGACCTTGGACCAGTCACTCTGTCTCAGCCCAGCCTACTTCACAGAGTTGCTATAACGATAATGGAGCAGCAGAGAACAGTGTACACTGCCCTGGGCTCCCTGGAAGTAAGGCAGGTCAAAAATATACTACAATACATGAAGTAGCCCTCAGTAAACCACCATAGTGTACTAAAGGGTGCAGCAGTTTCACTCATCTAAGCCAAAGCACCACCTTGCAAATGGGTGAGACCAGCTGCTGCCTATACCTGACCATTCTCTGTTGAGGCCCCTACCTTGTGAAATGGCCAGCCTAAAGAGGTCTGGAAGGCTCCAACATTTCTACTACTTCTCCAGGACTTTTTGGGGGGCCATCAAGTCACAGCTGACTTATGGCGACCCCATAGGGTTTTCACAGCCAGAGATGTTCAGCAGGGTTTGCTATTGCCTGCCTTGGATGGGCTTCCATCCAAGTACCTACCAGAGCTGACCCTGCTTAGCATCTGAGAACTGACGAGATAGGGCTAACCTGGGCTATCCAGATCAGGGCACCAGAACATATACCATGGAGAGCATTTCTGTAAAGGGAATAGGGCTGTATTGTAACGTCTATGACATTTAAATTAGTTAACTGTATATTCTGTGCTGCCTGGAATACATTGTTAGCAATGCAATCCAGTTTTATTGCACTGTTTATATTATACTTTTCCAGTATTTTTAGTTATTATGCTGTCCTTATTGCTTTTTTAAAATTCTGTAATTTACCTTGAGACTCAGTGGAAAAGGTGGACTATAAATGAAGCAAATAAGTGGGACAGAGATGAACCTGTTTTGTGTACAGGGTTCTGCTGGGAAGGCTCAGAGGCATACCAGTCACCCTAGTCTTACTCACTTCTCAAACCTTGTTCTTGTGGATGAGCTTTGCTCACACTGAGTGCCTGGCTGATCACTATAGGCCCCAGTCACACAGAGAATTTGCTGTGCGAAAGGCACGAATGTTGGGTGGATTTTTGGAGCACGATCACACCACAACATCTGGGAAGTGTAGCGCACCCATGGCCAACCCATTGCGTCCCGCCAAAGATGCAGAGTTAAAAAGTACCAAAGAAAGTGCACTAGTATCCGGAAAATGCATGGCACAGGCGGGCATCTGATTGCGGGAGTGCTAGTATCCCGTGGCATCCGGCACCCGTCCACGTCCCATTGCAAACCAGATGTTTTTCGTAAGCACATGCACACAAACACGAAACTGAAAGCAGTGCTACTCCGCAGAACTGCGCATGCACACAAACGTGAAACGCTTCTGTGATCACACCACACTGCTTCTTTGCCACGCTGCAGCATCGCCGTGTGATCGCCAGCTAACAGCCGAAGAACGGCGACTTGGGGGACCGTCCGATCGGGCTACCACACTTTATTTTGTTCCGGGGCGAAATGCCACGCCTCCCCCCCGCATTATCTGGCCCGTGTGACCGGGGCCATACAGAGACGGCAAAAGAATCATATCAGGTCAGCAATGCTCCCTCTAAGCTGTGGAGTCTTGTGAGCAAAAATTCTACTTTGTGAGCTACAGGCATTAAAGTGGTGAGCGAGCAATTTGGCTATGGCGTAAATTACTTTGCTCTGGAGCTATCTTTCCTGAGCTAAGACAAAAATGTGGGAGCCGTAGGCTAAAAAACTGTGAGCTAGCTCACACTAACTCAGCTTAGAGGGAACACTGGTTCTGAGCCCAGAGATTCTCAGTCATCTTCAGCAACAGGTGGCTTAGCTGACTGCTGCAAGGCTTCTTGGGCATTCCTCAGCTCACCCACTCTCTTCTCATAAACTGTCTTGTAGAGGGAGGAGGAGGGGAGGCTGTGAGATAATGTCTCATAGCAGAGATTGGTGGGGAATTCTTCCCCCATTTCCACAAGCAGAATCACCCCAACAAATTGTTTTAGGTAATGGGACTTGAGTCAAAGACAATATGTTGTCTTCTGTGCACACTGCTTGACTCTTCTCAGCCTACAGAGAACTTCAATAATTGAAGACACAAAAGGAAAGTAAAACTTAGAACTCATGTTTTACTGCTTGTCCACAAGATGTGCTGGTGGTATGCTTATTGTGTATGCAAAAGTAAAAGATGGATACAAACATATTACAGAAAGAAGCTAACTGCATGCCAAGGAGCCAGCAAAAATTCTTGGCACATATAGAAAAATATTTATCCTGTCAGATTTCACTTTATTCTGTACACACACACACACCTGCATGTAGCCTTAGTAATTCTGGCACTTGGGGAGAGCATTAATATCCATGTCAAATGAGTACTCTTTAAAACTACCAGTGCATAGGCTGTAACTAACAATACTGTGTATAGGTTACATGTAGGGAGCTTTTAATATCTTGATATTTTATACAGGTGGCCAAAATGCTGAACATACACCAGAGCATCCCCATTATAACTACCACAAGGCTCTAAGAGAAACAAGATGCGGTGGTGGTGGCTCCACGTATAGACAATGCATTTGTAAACATATGAACCATATGAATTGGCTCAATTAAAATAGAGAATCTCCTCATGGCACCACATATTTAGATGTATGAAGACTTGGTCTCACCACAATCTCTAAGTGCATTTCTTAGGCTCATCAGTTTCTGTAGATCTCCTATCTTTCAAATGAAGAATGTTCAGAAACAACTAATCCATACTCCCTGATCAGGAAAGCTGTCAGCCACACCGAAGCCTGTTCTCTCAAGAGTCAGTCAAGATACATGAAAGGCTCATATTAGAGAATTTTAGAGAAATTAATTTGTATTTAAACACTTTCCAACAAGCCTGTGCAGCACATAAACTAGCAGATTTGGATCTTCAGAATAAGTACAGTGAAGACCAGAATAAGTGTGTGCTTTTTTAGCCCAATCCTGACAAAACTTTACAGGCATTCCAAGAGCAATCAAAGCTTCAGGCTGCAGCTTTATTTACAGGTATTATAAGACAGCGCTACCTGGTCCAACCATCAAATCAGTGCTTCACTACAGAACATATAGGTTACTTACTGCACAAAAGACCTGTTTACTTATTTCCTCTTAGATTTTAGAAATATCATAGTCCCTGGAACTGCGAAGAGAGAGGTGCCTCCTTCCATCTATTTTGTTACACAGAAATAAAGGTACACTCAAATGAGATTCCCCACCACAACTTACCAACATGATCAGTCACTGAATCAGTTACTATTGCTTACTCTGCCATGATTTATCACAGCCACCTTCTTCCACCTTCAGAATTCTAGAGGAAAAGGCTGAAAAATCTTGCCCTTTGTCTTATTCAAAGAATAAGACATGTGGGCCACCTGACTGCAGTCAAAGATGCTGTGAAAATAATGCCACTGTACATGGCAACTTACTTGCCCCCACCCTTTTGTTATGGTACCATTTGTAGCAAGGCCAGGAATAAGGACTGCACCTGACATAGGCCTACAGCAGCCAGAGGTCAATCAGGCAGTAAAATAAAGCTCTCTCTACAGCTCACCAGCAAGATGGTGCTGCCCCAGCATTTCCAAAGGAAAAAGGAAGCATTCATCACTAGAAGAGACTCTTTCCTCCCTTACTGCTTGGTGCATCCCTTCCATGTAAGGTGACAGTCTACTCTATAAAGCTCCTATGACCAGACTGTACATTGGTAATGATGCCTGAAGGAATGGCATGGTGCCAAGTCACCACATGTGCCTTAAAAATAAAACACCACCAAACCAGTTGCAGACCAGTTTTTTAGTTGGTAATGTAAGCGAATGCTGGTGTTGAACTACCCAGTGCAATCATTAACACAGATGGAAAACTGTAGTTTATTCCAGTGTTTCCAAGTAAATTAGCAGAAGCATCCTGACTGCTGATGAAAAGTACCTTGTTGCTGTTCTAGTGAAACTGGTGCTTTAAAAATACACAGCAAACACTGAATTGACCATATTTTTGACTGGTCACATATTCACTGCTAGGCAAAACAGAGTTACAGAAGGTGACTGATGATTCTTTTTCATTCATAGTAATAAATAATGCAATGGCAGCATTTATTCTGGCCCACTTATGTATGACATATGTAAGTGCCATCAGGTGTCAACCAATTTCTGGTGACTCCAGCAAGGAGCTTTCAAGGCAAGTGAGATGCAGAGATGATTTACCAGTGCCTTCCTCTGCAGAGTCTTCCTTGGGGGTCTCCCATCCAAGTACCGACCTTGCTTAGCTTTGGAGATATGCTATACAGTGCTGCCTTCCCTCCCACAATTCACCTACAGCTTTAATATAAATAATTCCACAGAACAAGCAAGAGAAGTGGACTACTATTTATTTGGCATCGCTGTGCTAGGTTATGTACAAACACAGAAGTAGCATGGTCTCTGCCACTGAGGACTCAGGTAGTCAAGGTTCAGAAAAAGCCTTATAGAAGTTGATCTCAAGGAGGAACCTGAAATAAAAGGAAATAGCTTGGTGAAGCTCTCTGCTGTATGTAAAGAAACATGCTATATGTAAAGAAACATGGCAATAGGAAGGAATGGGAAAAGACAAAGGTCCGGGAGAGTAGATGAGGATGTACAGAAGGAACTAAAGGTGCTAAGAACAGAATCAGAGATTTAAGGCCAGCTGCCACACAGAAGGTACTTTGCTTATTCTTCCTATAAGCAGCTACTTCCATATGGCCAAAGTAGTAGGTAGCTCCATTGCTCCACAGCAAAATCCAACAGTAAAAGCCAATCAACACCATCCATGAATGCCAGCGAAAAACAACACAACACACAATGTGCAAGCTTTTGAGTTTCTCTGAATTCTTCACCAGTCTGGATATATAAAAGAAAAAAGAGGGAGAGGAGCTCTCAGGATTCCACAGCATGCTGCCTAGAGCGCTTTGCTGATTTCAGTGGGCACAGGTGCAACAAATATCAGGTATCACCCTTTCACCCTTAGCCCCCGCTGGAAACAAGCAACAAAAAAGCCACCCAACTGAAAGTAAAATAAAGGATCTCTGAGCCAACTGAAACCAAGCACCTAAAAACATGTAAGACTGTCAACATCAACAGACAGGAGAGGCGAGATCAGAGCACCAGGAGAGGAGAAAAGGATTTAGGTTGTTCTCCAAACAGGATCTACAATGCAATTACATGCTGGGTAGTTTCCAAACCATCATATGGAGCACAGAAGAGATTTGGCTTCTGAGCAGTTTGGCAACCCTTCCTTCAAGATAGTGGTATACCATAAAATACTGGTATAGCTTAAACTTTGCACAATTCCTGATTTCAACTGGCAAAATGATAACCAGCCTCATGTGCAGACATCTAAGGATTCCCTTTGGGTACACACATATAATTTGGTAAGTGGTTGTAGCTGATTACAGATAGCCACTTCAAAGCCATGATTCATACATGCAGCACATTGAGGTGGTAGATTTTACCACAGTAGAACTCTGAGGTGGTACAGTTATGATACAGCACTTCAGACCATAGGTGGAAGATTACATTTATAAATACTGTCCTATGTAAACAACCCCCAGAAAGTAGAAAACTAATGCAAGGAGCAAACTCAGCTCCAACATTTTTCTCTGTTGAGTTATGTGCAGGACAGTTTCATATGCATGAGCGTTCAAAAATAACACAGCATGACTGCAGTGTCTCTTCTACCAGTTCAGGACTTTTCCACCCTATTTTGCTGCATGCCTCACTCTGTTTTATTCAACACCCTGCCATGAGGCAAGGAAAATTTAGATCTCTGAATTTCCAATCAAGTGTAGATGTTCTCCTTACAAGATAGTCAGCTTACAGAATGGTTAAATACACATGCTACAGCAAGTTGCCATGGCAAACAATAGTTCATATTCACCTGCTAACTATCAAAAGCCATTAACAAGTAAGCACTGTGTTACAGCCAAGAACCGAATATCTTTGTGCAACTATTTACTTAAAATATCTATACCCTAGTTTTTTGCTCCAAAGGAAACCAATATGGCTTCTAACAGTACAAAATGGACAAATATTTATACAGCCACACATAAGAGCTTTTTTTTCCTGAATAAGCATTTATAAAGTAACTGGACAACCAGCTGGCACGCTCTGTGAGTTCTGGAACTTTGTCAGCAGGCTAATAAATCAGCCATGTTTATGTCATACAAAACATACTAAGAACTTCCATACTTTCAGTCAGATGAGCTTGGCTGGTTCCTCAGGAGGATCTACTCCATCCATTCACTCCCAAGACATTGCATCTTGTCTCTTCTCTGCTGCAGCCTTTATTCTTTTATCTCCACAATTCCAACACCAGTCTTGTTCACATGTTACAATGAATGTATGAATGTATGCGCAGAGAGAAAGAGCCAATTTAGCATAGTGGTTAGAGTGTCTGACTAAGAGACCCAAGTTCAAACAGAAGCTTGTTGGGCACCCTTGGGCAGTCACACACACTCCGCCTAACCTACCTCACAGGGTTGCTGTGAGGATAAAATGGAGAAGAGGAAAATGATGTAAATTTTGGGTCCCTACTGGGGAGAAAGGCGGGGTATGAATGAAGTAAAAAAATAAAATATGCCTGTTTGTAAGAAAGGGCCAAAGCACATTCACTGTACAAATGACAATAGGGACCGTTACCTAGATAAAGGTCATGTTTAACAGTCATATAATCAGCTGTATGTACATCAAATGTAACATGAGAACTACTCAATGTGTGTATAAAAACAACACATTGTACATAGAATACTGTTTTGTGCATTCACTGTAACTCGTGAACAGGGCTACTAGTGTGCCCTTATCATTAAAATTTTAAATTCTGCTTTTGTACCTAAGTGAATAAAACCTGGAAAGCAGCCTGATAAAGTCGAGCAACATCACTCCACCCAGCATAAAATCAAAGCAATCTTGTGTAAAATCTAGTTTATGGTACAAAGAGCAAAATTCCTGTTATAATGCAAAGTAATGTCACCAATAACAGCAGCACCAAACAGGACCTCAAGCCAGTAACAAACACACACAATTTCTCTGCTGGGTCAAAACTTCGGCAAGGAAACTCACCCCAGCAGTATTTTCTCTTCCAAGGCCACTATGTTTTGTTCTTCCCTCCTCCCCGTAGCTCCCACCTCTGATCACCTGCTACAGATGTTCTGCAGACAACCTGCAATCCATTCCTAATTTTTCCCCAGGATCAGGCCCCCCCCCCCAACTTAACAGCAAGGAAAAGTAGGTTCTGACTGTTCAAGAGGACTGCAACTTATACGATCAACAGAGATAAAAAGGGCCATACAAATTGGGGGGGGGGGGTGTTTACCTTTTAAATGCTTCAGCAGGGTTCCTCTCACATTCTCCAGGCTGCATGAGGCTTTGAACAGCAGGGTCTCTCAGTTTGTCATCATAACCGGGAATCAGCCCGCTGCGCTCGATCTGGGCCACTAACCCTCGGATAAACCCTCCAACGCAGAGTGTGTCCGAATCCTGAGCCCGGCAGAAGTGGAAGGCCAGGGCATGATGATGTAAACCTCTTTGTAGACTGGCAGGTGAGCTTGGCCACAGTAACTCAGTCCAGAGGGCTGTCTTTCCACTTCCAGGCCCTCCTACCAACAACACGCCCCAGGCGGCACCCTTTCCAGGGACAACACAAGCATTGGTACCAGAATTGAGCACAACGGATGGTTTGCTGGCAGCGCTATTGCTGCAGTTTGTCTTCTCCTGGAGGCAATGCTGGAGCTTGTGAAAAACCCACTCTCGACAATAAAACTGTTTTCCCTGCAGCAAACTGGTCTGAGCCATCGTACGGACTTTCTTCTTTGGGACAAGTCAGAAACTGCAAGGAATTTTAAAGCTTCATTTTAAGTGAGATCCTTAAATCCAAGCCAATGCACGTGCTGCATGGAACTCTGTCACAGGACAATGCTCTCCATGAACTCTTCATCCCCACACATAAGACGTCAGTAGCATCACTCAAAGACAAGGGCCACCTTTCCCTCCAAAGGCTTGATAGCACATAACATATCAAAGTCCATCCAATTCAAAAGTAAAGCTACGTCTGACACCAAGGCTCAGTAATACTTTCTATATGGTATAGTAAAAGTTTGCACAATGCCATGACTACATCTGCAGTTCACAGAACTGGAGATAACACAATGGGGAGGGGCGGGGAAGCTGAGATTCTAACATGTGATATTCCCATACATTTTTGTGCTTCACTAGATTCCAGTCATTCCAAAATGTATTTATATGGTTCACACAGAAAAGCTGCCCACATCAAGATGAGACTTGTGACCATGTAATACAAAGGGCTTCTTTTTCCTGATGCGAATGCAGTTTACGTTACAGAGATATGAACCCGCTTCACTTATTGAGAACCGAGTTTGCTGAAGTCCACACAAGCTTCTATGGTTTGAGCAAGTACTTCAGCATCAGTGTTTAGGGGTCACATGAGATGGAACACTGGGGCGCTTTTTACACAGGAGATATTCTTCACGTGCTTTCCTTGAGACCCCTTTTTCCAGTCAACCTCTCCACGTATCTCAGCAGCAGGTATCAGGCCACCCACTCTTGCTCCCAAGCCTGAAATTAAATATCACCACAAAGAAGAGAGAGAAAGAACTTGTTACTGACATGCTCAAGGGAATCCTATTATCCAGCAATTAAAACCACTTGTTGGAAGGTACTCAGACACAATGAAATCAAGCAGTGATACCCCTGAAACCATCCCATTATTCTTTTGCTGTTCTGCTACAAGGCATCAGAGAGCTTAATGATGGCCCTCCCGGGCCCCCTCCCCCAAAGCTTTACGGGAGCAAAGTGGGGAACCCATTTGATCCACATCTAAGGAGGGGATCCGAAGTGACCTTGAAGCCTCGGCGGCTCTTTCCTCACCTCTCACAAAACACACATATCCTCCCCCAACACCCCTCCGATGCCCTCTTGCTTTCCCCGAGGCTGAAACCTCCCTGCACCTCCTGTCCATTATATATGCCAGGGCTTCCCTACAGCTCTCGGCAGGCAGTTCTTTGTTCAGGGATCGTCGGCACTGGGCGATTCGGGAGCCTCCGGAGCCACGTTTTAACTTACCGTCCTCCGCCTCTTTCCACCCCTCCCTGCGTCCTTCCCCCCTCGCATTGTTGCCGCCGCAGCGTGCTGTTTCTGTCATCTGCTCGACTCCTCCCGGTTGGATCCCGGCAGCGGAGCCCTCCTTTCATTCGTCCGGGGCTTTTGTCTCCCGGCCGCCCTCGAGCAGGCTTCGCGTCACGTCGCAGCTGATCAACTGGCCGGAGCCCCTCTCACTCCCCCACCCCCAGCCTCGGCGAGCCCTTTCGGGTTCTGCAAGAGACGACGGAGGGAAGAAGCCGCAGACTCACGGAGGCAAGGGAGAGCTCGGCCCGTCTGCCTCCCAGCGCCGCCGCTCCGAGGAAACACACGCCCTAGCCGCCTCCCACCCACCCCCCCGCGCCAGCACCACAGAGATCACACATCGGGGACACGCACTCCGCGGCCGGCAGCACAAAGATCCGGGCAGCAGAAAGGGCGGCGCGGCTCCGCTTCGGCTCACTCCCCCCCGCCCCCCGCCCCCCGCGGCGCACTTGGTTTTCAGGGCCTGGGAGGGGACAGGGGGAGTCTCGGTCCGCCTCCCCCCTCCCATCACTTCGCCAACTCCAATCGCGCGCCGCCGCCGCCTCCCCTTCCTCGGCAGGCTTCGGATTTCAAACATCCACACTGCACAGCCTGGAATCCCCGCCTCGGGTCCCCGCGCGATCCCCCTGCCCTGTCCCCCTCTTCACCTCTGCCACGGGGGAGGGCGGCGCACAAGCCACGCCAGCGCCTCGCACGAGACAGGGCAGCGGCACTTGCTCTCCGGGCAGCCCGGGCGCCCCGGTCCACGCCAGCCAGCCAGCCACGCGCAGGCGAGACAAAGCCGGGGCGCACTCCGTGCACGCACTCACCAAGCCGCGCAAGTGAGCAGAGGGGAAGATGCGGGACGCTACCCAGAAAAGCCACTGGCGGGCGGGCAGGCACCCGAGGGGCAGGGGCAGGAAGCTGCAATCCTCCTGGGCACAGTGGCTACTTGGAAGGAAGCCTCGTCGCCTGAAGTGCAGTTTAGAGCCGACGAAACACGCACAGGACCGGGCTAGCCCCAAGTCGACCACGCTGCCCAGGCAATCAGAGAAATCTGCACCAAGAACCCGCCCCGCGGCTCCCGACTGGGACGGCACCACCACAAGGGCGGAGGCGGCGGCTTGCATTGCGAGCGTCGCCTCCGCCCAGCCTTCCCGCTCCAGCTGGGCTAGCAAAAAAAGCCTCTCCTTCCCGGCCGCTACTCCTCACAGTTACCTCCCCTGTTTCCTCTTCTTTGGAGAAAGAGGCGGCGACGGCGGTTCTCTTGTCCCCTCCCGCAGTCGCTGGAGCCGCTCCCCCAAAGCGGGCGAGCGGGCGGGCGGAGAGACAGGCGTGCCCGCCGCTTTCCCCTCGTCTTGTTCCTGGCCCTTCCCCGCAGGGCCAGCCTTCCGCTGTCTCCCCTACCCCGGCGCTGCAGAGCCAGGACCGTCGCCAGCAGCCGCCAGAGCCCCCTTCGCCGCCGGTTCCTCTCTTAACCTGTCTGATGAGTCTCCCTTCAGCTTCTCCCTGACGCTTGCCCTGAAGCCCCGCCCCCATTCAAGCCCCGCCCCTCCATCCTCAGTGGAAAGATGTTGGGGGTATCTGTATGCGCGGTGGGCGTGGCCTGGCTGTATAGGCTCTGCTTTGCACCACCTGGAAGGAAAGGGCATTCTGCCCGGAGGAGCACCGGCCGAGCGGATGATGCTCTTGGTTCCTCTAGTTCTCGAGCACTTCCTCGCTTGCTCGTTTTTTCTAATCAGCGCCGTCTTTCCTCCCCAACGCTCCGATGTTTAGGACTTTGTCCTGAATAGGGAGGCCGATCCTAGACATGTTTACTCAGAAGTACATCCCACTCGTGTGCACCGCCCCACCCCCAAATGCACCTAGGATCGTGGCTGTGTCTCCCTTCCTACTTTTCCCGAACTGCAGAACGAGAACCAAAACGCTTTTTAAAAACCGTAAGACTCTAAAATCTCCCTATGCGGAAAGACTTGCACCCCTTGTCCATAATACCACCCTGGTGAAAGACAACCAAACAAAAATGATGAGTTTTGCCGGTCCCCGCTGCTTTCTTCTTGTCTCGGGCAACTTTAAAATTATATATTATATTATAAACTAGGAATCCAGGACTGGAAATTTGGTGCATATCCACATTTATCCACCACTTTTGACCCAAATCCAGCTGATTAAATCCGGGTAAGGGCTACCAGACCCATATTTCAAAGCTACATTGTGGAAATATGCTGTGTATCATTGTATGCCCCACAGAATCAAAAAAGAACTCAAAAGCTCTCTCAACAGAGATCTCTCCTGGGGGGGGGGGGAGAATGCTATTTTTCAATAATAAAAAAGGAAATCTATTCAGTCAAGGGAAATTTCCTCTGTATTCTTTACATCTGGGAACTCTACACGGAAAATGGAGAAAATCCAAATTCAGCCCCTGCACTGGCGAAGTTTGACGGGGACGATACGTGAACGTTTTTGTGCCCTCCTTGTCCCCGTGGGCGTGCAGTCAAAAATCTCACAGAGACTCCTATTTAGCAACCCTACCCGTTGTCCTCGGCTCCAAAGCTGAGAAAGACCCGACTCTCTGTTCCGGGTTCTTTAGCGTTCTAGCTTTCCAGGATGAGGTCGCCATCAGGAATTCTTTCCCATCCAACTTTAGCGCCGAGAAGCAGCGATACACAGTGAGGCTCCGAATTCACACTCTTTTACTGGCAGAGTGTCAAATTCTACAATCTTGTCAGAAACTGAATATGTTCTGACACTGTTTCTGAGCATGCTCAAAAATTTTGGAGCATGCTCAGTTGTAACACTGAAGCACTAATGAAGCCATCCTATTCTTTTCTGAAACCTGGCACAGGGGTGAAAACCATGAGTGAGCTGTGTCATAGAGAAACATTTTTTTAAGTATGTTGTGAAAGAACAGATGAAAATGAAGAAAGGGGGCTGATGAGGAGATTGCCGGCTTCCAGGTAGAGCTTGGAGATCTCCCAGAATGAAAACTGATCTCCAAACCAAAGAGATCATTCCCCCTGGAGACAATTGCTACGGAAGTTGGACTGTATGGCATTATATCCAAATTCTGTCCTCCCCAGGCTCCACCCCCCAAATTTCCAGCTATTTCCTAATTGGGAATTGGCAACCCTACCCGACATCCATCAAGGGGGTTTAGAAAGTGGGTAGGACCAGGTGGGATTTTCTGAGTTTCTGTTGTTTATATTATAATGCTGACAGTAGCTTTATGTAAAGTTGTTATTGTTCAGTCGCACAGTTGAGTCCGACTATTCGCGACCCCATGGACCAGATCATGCCAGGCCTTCCGGTCTTCCGCCGTCCTCTGAAGTTTGCTCAACTTCATGTTTGTTGCATCTATGACACTGTCTAAACATCTCATCCTTTGCCATCCCCGTCTTATTTGACCTTCAATCTTTCCCAGCATCATGGTCTTCTCCAGTGAGTGCTCCCTTCTCATTTGGTGGCCAAAGTATTTGAGCTTCAGTTTCATTATCTGGCCTTCCAGGGAACAGTCAGGGTTGATTTCTTTTAGGATTGACTGATTTGTTCTTCTTGCAGTCCAAGGGACTCTCAAGAGTCTTCTCCAGCACCATAGTTCAAAAGAATCTATTCTTCGGCACTCGGCCTTCCTTATAGTCCAACTCTCACAGCCATACATGACTACTGGGAATACCATTGCTTTGACCATGCGGACTTTTGTTGGCAGGGTGATGTCTCTACTTTTTATCATGCTGTTTAGGTTCGCCATCGCTTTCCTCCCAAGGAGCAGGCGTCTTTTAATTTCATGGCTGCTGTCACAGTCTGTGGTGATCTGGGATCCCAGGAACGTGAAGTCTGTCACTACTTCCACGACTTCTCCTTCTGTTTTCCAAGGAGTGATGGGACCAGATGCCATGATCTTAGTTTTTTTTATGTTGAGCTTCAAGCCCACTTTTGCGCTCTCCTCTTTTACCCTGAGCAAGAGGCTCTTTAGGTCCTCTTCACTTTCTGCCATTAGAGTGGTATCGTCTGCATATCTGAGGTTGTTGATCTTTTCCCCAGCAGTCTTAATTCCCGCTTGTGATTCATCCAGGCCAGCATTTCACATGATGCTGCATATATATTAAATAAGCATGATGCTGCATATATATTAAATAAGCAAGGTGACAATATACATCCTTGTCATACTCCTTTTCCTATGCTAAACCAATCAGTCGTTCCATATCCGGTTCTAACTGTCGCTTCTTGCAAGAGACATGTGAGGTGGTCTGGTACTCCCATCTCTTTAAGGACCTGCCATAGTTTGTTGTGATCCACACAGTTATGTAAAGTACATAAATACAAATAATATTATCTGGAGTCTAGAGCTATAATGGTAGATCTCCAAGTCTAACCTGGAGGTTGGTAAACTTAGTGCCAGGAAAGGTGTTGGCAGATGTCATGACACCCAGATGTGCCATACTGGGGACCCCTGGGTGAGACTGTTGCACTTGGATCTGGGGCCCCTAAGTTGCTTCCTGAGTGATCTATGGCCAGTCACAGCCTAACCTACCTCACAGAATTGTTGTGAGAATAAAATAATCAAGGGGATAGTGATGCTGGGGGTCATTTGGGATGCCTATTTGTGGAGAAAAGCAGGCTCTAAATAGGTAAATAAATTAACTAGATTTATGTGCTGTCCATGGCGGTGCTAGGACTCTCCCAGTTTGTAATGGCTCCCACTCACTGGGCCGGACACATGCTCAATCTAATCTTTGCGGCTGAGATAACAGTGGACCGGATTACTGCCTCAGTACCATGGTCAGATGGACCACCATGCCCTGAAGGCCCATCTGAATGTTCCACCCCGGCCCTGTTTAGGCGGCGAGCGTATTTTAGCTTGCTCGCGGAGCCAAATAGACCCAGTATGGCTTCAGTTGGCTCTGCGAGATCCGATGCCCCCCCCGGCGGCTCACTGGATGAGCTTGTGGAGGACTGGCATAGTCGGCTCTCCACTGCCATTGACAAGATTGCTCCCCAGCGGCTTCTGCACTCTTGCTCTAAACTTGCTCCCTGGTTTACCCAGGAGTTTTGGCTTATGAAGCGAGAGCTGAGACAGCTAGAGAGACAGTGGTGCCATGCTTGAGACAAAGTTACAAGAGCATCTTTTGGATGTTTATGGGATCCTATGAGATGGCATTCAAAGCCACTAAGAGAGAGTTCTATGCAGCCATGATTGCGTCTGCGAGCTCACGCCTAGCCCAATTGTTTAGAATGATTCGGTCTTTAACAACTCTGCCACAGGGCAGACCAAACGCTAGGGAATTGGATATTGGCTGTGAGGCATTTGCGAGCTATTTCGCAGATAAAGTCTTGGCACTTCGCCACAACCTCCCCACCACAGTTGAAACAGTGAGCGAACTCGAGGCCCCTTGCACATCTTTGGGTACAGCTTTGGATCACTTCAACCCGCTCAGCTGGAGGAAGTTGACAGATTGCTCACAACTGTGCACCCAACCACGTGCAGCCTTGACTCGTGCCCTTCCTGGCTTATTAAAGCTGGCCATGAAGTGTTCTGAGGAGCCCTAAGGGAGATTATTAATAAATCCCTCCTTGAGGAGCAGTTCCTGGGGGCATTCAAGGAAGCGATGGTCTGCCCGCTCTTGAAAAAAACCATCTCTGGATCTGGCCGAATTGGCCAACTAACTGATAGTTGGCCAATTCGGCCGGATCCAGAGATGGTTTCGCCCTTTTTGGGCAAATTAATTGAGAGGGCGGTGGCATTACAGTTGCAGGGATTTATGGATGACACTTCCGTACAGAGGCATCTGGATCGGGGCGGTTCAGCAGTACTGTTGTTGTTGGACCTGTCGGCCACGTTCAACACAGTCAACTATCAGTTACTGACCCACCGCCTTGCCGATGCGGGGATTCAGGGGCTTGCCTTGCAATGGCTTCCTTCCTTTCTCCAAGGTCGGGGACAAAGGGTGGCACTTGGGGAACAGCAGACCAGGAGACGCCCACTTGAGTGTGGAGTGCCTCAAGGGGCAGTGCTTTCCCTGATGTTATTTAACATCTACATGCGTCCCCTTGCCCAGATTGCCTGGAGGTATGGGCTGGCCTGTCACCAGTATGCTGATGACACCCAGCTCTATCTGATGTGGGGCGGCCAGTCGAACACCAGACCAGACGATCTGGACCAGGCATTGCAGGCCGTGGCTGGTTGGCTTCGACTGAGCCAGCCGAAGCTAAATCCAGCGAAGATGGAGGTCCTGTGCCTGAGTCGGGGCAGGGATCCCACTCCCGACCTTTGGTGGGGCACCATTAGTGCCAGCACCGGTGGTTAGGAGTTTGGGAATGCTCCTGGAAACCTCCTTAACAATGGAGGCCCAGGTGGCAGCCACTGCCAAGTCAACCTTTTACCATCTCCGGCTGATTCGCCAGTGGTTCCCTTCCTCGACCGCGATGACCTGGCTACAGTGATCAATGCGAGGGTCACCTCTGTACATGGGACTGCCCTTGTTGCAAATCTGGAAGCTGCAGCTAGTGCAGAATGCTACGGCTAGGCTTTTGATGGGTCTTCCTAGATGGGAGCACCTCCGGCTTACTCTGAGGGCACTGCACTGGCTGCCAATAGCTTACCGAGTTCGCTTCAAGGTGCTGGTACTTACCTTTAAAGCCCTATATGGCCAGGGTCTGACATATCTGAGGGACCGCCTTTCCCCATATATACCCCAGAGAGCACTACAGTTGGGGTCACAACATTGACTGACCATCCCAGGCCCTAAGGATGCCAGGCTCACAGTCGCCAGGGCCAGGGCTTTTTCAGTGGTGGCTCCTTACTGGTAAAATGAGCTCCCGGAAGAGATCAGAGCCCTGCGGGATCTTTTACAGTTCTGCAGGGCCTGCAAGATGGAGCTCTTCCACCAGGCTTTCAACTAGGAGCCGCCCATAACTACCACCAACATCTGTGGTGGTGGGCTGGCCGGGTTTGGCGATCAGTTATACCATTGTGTGAGTTTATTGAAGTTTATTGAGCTGGAAATTATGTGCGTTCCATTACATAATATGCCATCTTATCAACGCAGAAGCACTTTGATTATGTGACTTTTAAAAATGTTTTAACTGTTTTTATGTGTTTTATGTGGACTTATGGTACTTGTACCAGATGAATTGTAAGCCACCCTGAGCCTGTTTGCGGGGAGGGCAGGATAAAAATGCAAATAAATAAATAAACAAATAATAAATAAATCTGTGGAAGTAAGAATGCTGCCAGACTTTCAAGATGATGTGTTCAAGATGGCAATATGTGGCTGTGGATTCTTTTTTAGATTTGGTGAAGCAGCAGAAAATAATGTTTAGAGTTATTATTTATGAAGATTTCAGGAGTCAGCCATTAAGACTATACACCAGAATAAGGTGGAGTCCTAAAGAATGCTGCTGTTGTGCTCCACAAAGCTACTGAAACTTGAAAAGCAAGAAGCTAGTTTGGTTAGTAAGTATGCTGCAAAGTACTTCAGTCATACTGTCTGTCTTTTCAACATGCTGAAATACAAACATTAATGCATGTTAATAGAATTTAAAAAAACTAGAATAATCAATTCAAAGCATGTGAAAAAGATGCCAGCCAAGATTTGGCATCTTCTTAACCCTCAAGCTTTAACAGGAATTGGTACTGAATATTACAATGAAAAGACAGCTTCTAGCCAGTGTGGAACAAGAATCTTTCCCCTAGTTGCAGAAGATCAATACTATGCCTGCCCCAGAGATCCAAATGAAATGTAACAAAAGGATAGATTCATTCACCTGTGTTTGTCATGTGGTCATTAAATGATCCCACAATAGCTTGGCTTTGTGAAATGGGCATCACAGATCAATAGCAGGTGAATGGTTGCCATCATTTACAGGCATGATTTTCACACAATGACTGTTTCAATTGGTGCTGTGATGTATACATATTACAGCTTATTAGTACTAAATATTAGAGAACTGGTCCAGATGATTAAAATGTACAATTCTGGCAGATTATCCCTGAAGTACATCAACAACAGAGACTGGGCGATGTTTAGCTGATTAAATTCATTGATTGCTGTTGTGAGGAAGGAAGTACCATACAGTACAAACATGCGGTAGGATTAACAGCTGGGTTTGCTAAAAGATACCCCCCTTAAAAAAAAAACAACAACCCTGGAGTAGTTTTCCTAATATGTAACAAAAATGTCTCAAATGCACCAAAATAATATGTAGCCACATTTAAACACATAGAGTATCATTTATTGATCCACTTGCTATTTGCTGCAACTTAAACACATTTAGCATGGTATAGTTGTTAGACTAGAATCTGGGAGACTTAGGTTCAAATCCCCACTCTGCCATGGAAGCTTACTGAATGACTCTTGGGTCAGCCACTTACTTTCAGCCTAACCTACATCACAGGGTTGTTTTGAGGATAGAGTGGAGGAGAGGAGAACAATGTAAACCACGTTGGGTCACCATTGGGAAGAAAAGCAGGGCATCTCTCCTTATATATAATTGAATAGTGGGTGCCAAAGTTCTAATTCTAAAATGCACTCCCTTAGTGTATGGCTGATGGCACTGCTCCTCAGCATATATCGCCACCAATCAGAAGGCAAAGCCCGGGTCCCGCCCACACCACAACTGCTGCGACAACCTGGTCTTTTGCATATGGAAGCTGATTGGACTTCAGGCCATTCCCCCCCCCAAACCCCCCCCCCCCCCCGCAAGGCAGTTGGGATTTTCAGTTGCATAACATACCTCATAGGGGAGAGGAGAATGGGTAACAATGGTTACCACTCTCCAGGTGAGGGCTACAGATAACTCAAACATACAAATGCTCTTCAGGTAGCAGAGATCAGTCCCTCTGGAGAAAACAGTGGACTCTGTCATTAAACCCTGCTGAGGTCGCCACAGGAAACTGACACTGTTTGCCCAAAGCCAGAGCACTCTCCCAGAGCCTCTTTCAAGATCCCGTTGTATTTATTTCCGCAACGGGCATTATTTCTAGTAGCATATAAATATATAACTGATACTTAGATTTGTGGTATTGGTGGTATTGGTGGTTTATACTTCGGCAGAGTGCACAGAAGCTTCACAAATATGTTAGTTTCCACCTAAGGACCTGAAAAATAGTGCATACATTAACTGAAACAGATGCCATAGAAGTCCTGTTCTGTTCCATTGCTTGCTGTCATGTTTTATCAAAAAGTTGTTTCTTCAACAAAGTACCTTTCACTGTCCTTAATATTAAGGTATTATCCTGCATTAAGACGGCTAGCTGTACAACAAGGCAAAGTGAAATGGTTCCTCAGGCCAGCAGCTTGGAGGGGAGGGCGCAACTTAATTGCCAGTAGCTCACAAAGTAGAATTTTTGCTCACATGATTCCACAGCTTAGAGGGAGCATTGGTTATAAGTCAGGGAAATGGTGCAGGGGGAAGGTTGAAGTCCCTTCCATGTCATGGTCCCAATCTGAATACATTTCCTGTAGTGCCTGGGAACTTAGATCCCAGCAACAGCCATGTGATTTATTATTACAGTATGAGAGTTGGGTTGGGGGACCCCATACCCATCTCATGGGGGGGGGGGGAATCATGTGTAGTTTGATCCCTAGGACTGCAAATGAATTTACTTGGGCATGTGATGACAGGCAACTCCTCCTCCTGAAGAAAACCAGAGAGAGAGAGAGAGAGAGAGGGAGGGAGGGAGGGAGAGAGATGAAGGATCAGTGGCTGTTACTTTGCTTTTCAAATCTGATGCCTTATTTCTTCCGACCCAGGCTTGACCAATTACAGAAGAGATCATAGGATTATATTGTTAGTCTGCTCTTTTCTTAGTATTGCTCTCTGTGGATAGTTGTGTGCCTTCAGACTAAATTGTGCAGTCCAGATGCTTACTCGTATGTTCTATAAGATATAAATATTCTATCCAAAATAGCTCGTCTCTTCTGATCCCCAAAGTCTATAGCTTTAGGGCACTATCTCATGTTGTGCCCATTGTTTTCCCACAATTAAACATCAGAAATGTGCCTTTTCCAAGCTCAGCACATGGACAAACTTCCTTAGTATGCCCTAATAGATGCCAGCTTTTTCTCCAGATTCTTAGTTCCTCATTCAAGACTGTATTTTTCACAAGTGGTTTTTCTGACAATGAGAATGTGCAATAGTCCATTCTTTTGTTCATGTTGCTCTCTGGCTTGTCTCCCTTCTGCTCAGTTCCCTTCTCCTAATGAACAACATTATAGCCAGCGTTTATGCCATTTTTTGTGACAAGAGTACAATTGCTGCCTCATGTAATCATAGTTGCCAATGCGGAGGTAAGTCAAACTTAATAATAAAAGCTAATGCTCAGGGAAACAAGTGTCACAGCTTAGGATGATAAAAATGTTGAGAAACCACAAGAATTCACACTGTTAAATAACAGTATAAAATAATATAGATTGGAAAGTCAGTTGCCAGCAAACTCATAGGGGAAAAGGTGATTTAGCAATAAATATATCCAGTGTAATTAACTGTCTGCTAGAAATAGTCAAATACTTAATTATGAGGGGGATATGCATTTATGAATAATAAAATTGACCATATTAAGGGCTAGTCTCTTCTCAAAATGTGGGAGTGTATCCATGAGTCACTCGTACATCTCTCCCCATAGGTCCCTGTATGCCAACTGTGGTCTTATGATTGTCACATGTAACCGTTCCCCCACTTATGGTGGCCTGCTTGGTATCTACTAGAGCCTGTTCTTTGTTTATAACAGCTGTTACCTTGTGAATGAGCTCTCTGAGGAGATGTGCGGGTGCCATCTCTAGAAGGGTTTAGGAGATGCTATACGGTTGTTTTATTTGCAAGGGCTTTTAATAGAGTGTAAGTTGTGGGCATTTTCTTGGGGTGGAGGATGAGGTTTTAGTATTTTCCATGTTTTTTGTTTTTTTAATTGTCACCCTTGATGCACATAAAAAGAAATGATATAGTTTAAATAAATAGATATGTACACAGCCCTCTTTTTAGCTAAAAGGTATGGATCATAGTGATATTTCTGGAATCTGAAAGTTCATGAGTTCCTTTTGGAAGCACTTTTCCATGTTTGAAAATGGTTTACCTATGACTCAGCAACAGAGGCCAGATTAATTTTTACTGTTAGTGGCACAGAAGCTACTTCCATGTTCCTGTACTGCTCTGGTAAGTGTTTAAACACTTATGGATAGGATCACCTGGCCAGAAAGGAAGGGGTGACTTAGGAAAGGCAGAGCCAGCCCGAGGCATTTTGGTGCCCCAAGCAGCTCCTCCACAACTTCTAAGATCCCTTGCAATATCACAAATGATGTTGGATGTAACCTACTATACTGGGATTCATACCCCATCATACTCTGTGATATTGCAAAGAATCCTGTAACACACCTTGAGCCACAGAAGTGACATAACACCATTGCTGACAGTGTTTTCCCCCACTATTGTCAACGTCAACTGGCTGCAGTTTTCCGGACTCTCAGGTAGGGGTCTTTCACATCACCTACAACTTGATTCTTTTAGATGCCAGGAACAGAACAGAGGAACTTGTGCATGCAAAGCAGATGCTCTACTGCTGAAGCACAGTCCCTCCCTGTCTCTGGTGATGGCAATGAATTTAGGGTGTTACAGAAATATATAGGTATAGACATTTAAATGTCTCGCTGTCACCCAGTTACCCAGTGTAATTCAGAATAGGCCTAGAGTTATGTCCTTTTAGAGAAGTAAATTACTTTTCAGTGGATTACTTTGATCTGTCCACACAAGTACTGCCATATTATGGGTTACAATTATTCATGATCAAATAGACTAAAAGGGGGAACAAAAGCAGACATTGTGTTTGTATTTATCTTCCATAATGTTCAAAAAAGAATGAAAGACCATAGGCAATAAGCGGTTTTCGGGTGCTTTTAAATAATGAGTTTTAAAAGGAAATCTGATCTTCAGGATATCTAATGAGCAGCAAACATAGATTCATAGAGTGTGTGATGAACTCTTCAAATGGGATCTTAGCCATTACTAGTAAATTAGTAGAGCCCTGAATTAATATTGCCTTCACTGGAAAGTGGCCAAGTTTTAAAGTGACCCATCTATGAAAACTACACATTTTCCTCATTGCCTTCTACTTGTTTTTCTTGAAGTAATTACATATTAGAACATTCCACCTCATGAGATAATTTGCATACTGCTGTTAACACGTGCCTAAGTACAGACATGAAATAGAAGCCATTAAAATGATTAATGTTGCAGCTCCAAACAGTATCATTTGGTTGAGATAACTAAATAAGTTTTCCATTCTGAAACTGCTGTATACCAGACCACTGGCCTATCTAGCTGTGACTGTCTGCTCTGACTGACAGTGGTTCTCCAGGGTCTCCAACAGAGAAAGGCCTTTCTTAACACCTGCAGCCTGAGATTATTTAAGCAAAAATGCCAAGGCCTGAACTGAGCCCTTCTGCATGCAAAAAATATACTCCAGTCCTGAACTACAGCCTCTTATTGGCCCTTTGTGCACTAACAGCTCACTGTAGCTTACTCTGGAGAATCAGAGCAGTTGAGCCTGTAAGGTTAACTTCATATTTTGAGTCCCTGCCCTCTGCACTATTATTATTTCTCCTCCTCTCCTCCTCTCCTCCCCACTCTCCCACCCCCCTTGGCTAGCTGACAGAGGGCTACTTCAGGCATGCATGACCCATACAAGGATGCCAGCTCAGTGGTTGGCTGGCTGGTCTGTCAGGAGGGGAGGCATCCCAAGGGTATTAATTGAAAAACAAATGTGCCTTCAAGCTTCTTCCACTGTTTTCAGTGGGCAATCCTATCATTCCTTTTCATACATTCCTCTTCAAGTTGGATGCAGGGTCCACTGTGCAAAGGATAGGGGAGTGTGTCAAAACCGCCCCTCACATAAGCTAGAAGCATCAAACTTGCAGAGGGCCTCCCCAGGCTGTCTCTCTACCTGCCCAAGTTGTGTGCAGATTGGCTTTGGGGAAGGGGGAAAAGATGCCCCCTAGGGTTCAATGTGTAAAGGATGGATGAGTGTGTCAAATCCCCCCCCCCAAGCTAGAAGTGTCAAAATAGAAGCAGAAATAGGGATGGGGGAATGGGTGGGCTGCGTCAAGTAGTCTGTTTATTATTCTCTCTGAATTGGAAGCAGAAGAGCAAAAAGGAGGGGGGGAGAGACCACTTTCAGATAACCTGGGGCAATGCCATGATGACTGCCAAGTCACCTCCAAATGGCCATAAAACAATGCAGAATCTGGAAAGAGCCATGATGCAGGAGAAAAGTGAGAGTGGGATGCAATGGAGGGGGGAGATTCTGTAGCAGTGGACAAACTGCAGTGGACAAACTGCAGGGAAATAGACAGATGCAGAATCAGCCATTGTGTAGCAGAAGGTGATACTGGGAATGAAAAGGTGATACTGGGAAAGAAAAGGAGAACTGCATTCAAATAATGGGCACTGGATGGAACTGGTGATGGAAACACTGGTGATGGAAATAGTCAGTTTAAACCGAAAGGTTTTCCTAGAAGATAATGTGTGTGTGTGGGGGGAGCATTACATATAAAGTGCAGGTGTTACAGGCACAGAAGGCAGTCTATGGGGAAAACCTCCTAGTTCAGCCCTAGTGCAAGATGCGCATCAGCCCCAGGTTCATCAGTTGGCATTAAACAAATCCCAGTCAGTTCAAGATCTGAATCACAGTCATAATTAAAACGTACAAAGTTTATGTGAGACTGAATAAGACTGAGAACGAAAGCTTACATCTTGCAAACCTTCTGTAATCTTTCCCCCCACAACTCATGTCTTTCACTAACTTGCGTGAGATGAACCTCTTTGGTTATTTAGTCCTGCCCAGTCTATGCACTTCCAAATCACGGCTCGGCAAAAATCATACCAGAAGCTGCCCTGAGTTCCTGTTTCAAAAGTTAACTAGATGTTGCCAACCCCTGTCAATCAAATAAAACTGGCAAAAAGGGCACTCACCCCTCTCCGAGGGCCTTCTTGTATAGGCAGTAGAAGCCCTATGCCTCATCCTATCGATTGGGCAGTCAATTGGGCATGGTAAAAAAAAGCCTGCATTTTAAACTAACTTTATGTAAACTTGTATCAGTTTGCTACTTTACAGTCTAGACAGATAAAAACAAATTATCATGATATCCATAAAGAGTTCTGGAAAAGTTCTAAAGTTGAAACAGACATTGACCCAGAAAAAGCTACTATGGCCCCGGTCAGACGTGCTGGAAAACACGGGGGAGAAGTGCGGCTATTTGCGCCGTCACATTCTGATGCGCTATTATGCAATCAGACGTGACGGCGGCTTCCCCGCAGCAAAGAAGACAACGGGGGAGGAAGCCGTGTGCCAACGCGATCACACCGGGAGGCTTCCATAGGTGGCCTGTGGCAAAGCATTTGCCACTACATGCAGTGAGGTGTTTTTTTACTGTGCGGTTTCGGTGGCTTGCCACAGGTTCGCCACGGGAGTGCTACATCTCCCAGATGTTCCTGTGTGATAGCACCTGGATACTCCGCAGGACTCCCGTGCCTTCAGCAGGGCAAATGCTCTGTGTGAATAGGGCCTATGCTTCCTTTTTGTATATACCGGTACCTCTTAATTCATTGTTGTTTTCTATGCAAGGGATTTAAAGATTTTCGAATGATAATTAGCACTAAAAATATTTCAGAGTGTCTTCTTCCACCTACACATTGCCAGAAAGTTATGTTGCATTGACACAAATATGCCCAGCCAAAATATATTTGTAAACCTCAGTGTTGCTCATCAGCAATAAAACTGTATTCATTGTCAAACAGCTCCAGATGGAGGGAGATATGATGTGATGATGACGTGCCCTCTGCACAATATGCCAGGCAAATGGCTCCATCATTGCCTTGATAACTGCCTTCGATAAAAGTTTTTGTTTGTTTGTTTTCTAAAAAACTATCCCTGATTTCCAAAGCCCTAAAGGAGATGAGCTTAATGATATCTCAAGGACAAGCTTCTCTCTGATCGTGAAGCCCCATGACAATTTCTGTCTTTAGGAACAATGGAAATGTCAACAAAGTTGAGACTCAAGAGTGGAGATGAAGACTTTCTGGCAGCTGCTTCACAGCTGTGGATGATTCTGCCACAAGTAATTAGATCAGGAATGGAAAGCAGAAAAAAAATAAAATAAATTAAAAATCCCTGAATTGTTTGGTAGGCCCTAAAGGTACACCCCACCCCTTGACACACATATCCTCCAAAAAGAGGGACCCAGCCAAACAGAGGCACTTTTATCCTCACTGACTGCAATGGAAAAGCTTTAAGCACATACTTTTGCAGCTGCAGAAAGAAGCTGGACTACAGAAACACATTCAAATTTATTTGCAGCATCTAGCATGTCAATATGGTAGCCATGCAGTGTTCAACTAGTAACCCATTTTAAAAGCCTCTCTCCTAGTCGGTCCAGCTTTATAATGTATGTCTGTGGAAACACCATTCTTTACACTAGCATGTATAAAAGCATCTTCATTGGCTGGAGAGACCATTAAGTTTTCTCCTTCTCCTTCAGCAGTTGCTTGAGACAATTCTCCAGGTGTTCTATAGGACTTTCCAGCATTTAGCATCTCGCACACTCCTTCTTTAATCTGAAGCCTTATCACATTTGTGAATACCAAGGCCTTGAAAACAAGGGTACTTCTCAAAATCGAGGACATCTCCCTTATAAATAATAGCCGAATGGTGGTGGCACTTCTCTAGACAATTCCACACGCTCCAAAATCAGTTCGCTCTCTGATCTGTCATTCAGAGGGTCTCCCTATCCACTGGTTGCTTTGCCTGAGTCCTGCCTCCAACATTCTAAACAGTTTGCTCTTCCTCTCCCCTCCACAGCCTGTCAGAACACAGAAGTTATTTGCATATGCAGCCTTATTGGCCTTTGCCTCGGAACACAGAGGTCGTTTGCATATGCGACTTGATTGGCTTTTGCCTCTAACATTCTAAACAGTTTGCTGTTCTGAGGTAAAATGTGTCCAATCTCCATGTGAGGGCTGGAGATCACTCAGAAATACAACTGCTTTCCAGATGGCAGAGATCTGTTCCCCTGGAGAAAATGGTGGGCTCTGTATCCTTATATGCTGCTGAGGTAACCCTCATGACAGCCAATGTGACGTAGAAGTCAGGGCTTCAGAGCACGAGAGAGGCTGCAGGTGTGTGGGGGGTGGAAAGCTGAAGAGTGAGGGGGAAATAAAGGTAGGTTGATGATTGGCTGGGAAGAAGATAGGGTTGCCAACTCCAGGTGGGAAATTCCTGGAGATGTGAGCGATGGAGCCTGGAGAGGGTGAGGTTTCAGGAGGTGTGGGACCTTGGACAGGTACAAAGCCATAGACTCCACCCTCCAAACCAACTATTCCCTTCTGGGGAACCATTGTTGCCAATCTCCAGGTGAGGGCTGGAGATCACTCAAAATTACAACTGTTCTTTAGGTAGCAGAGATCAGTTCCTCTGTAGAAAATGGTGGACTCAGTGTCATTATACCCTGCTGAGGTCGCCACAGCAAATTGACACTGAGTGTCCAAGCCCGGGGCACCCACCCAGAGCCTCTTTCTAGAGGCCGTTGTATTTATTTCCACAACGGCCCTTTTTCCTAGTCATACAAATAGAACAGAGAATCAGAACTCGATTACAGGATGACAGGATTCTGATCTAGCCATATTAGGTAATTATAACTGATGATTATATCAAAACAAATATTGTCAACATGATTTTTATCAGAAAGAGAAAGTTTAGATATAAAGAGTTTTGCCAGTGCTGGATGTGTGTATTTGATTAAATGTCACCCAAAGTCTCTTCCCTTTCCAAAACTATGGTTAATCATGCAGTTCTGTCACAGACTCTTTTAACTTTCCACTACCACAGCCATGCTATGCACAACTGAACTAGCTAGACATATGATATACACTGTTTCCCTTCACTGATGAATATATCATGTAATAATAAAAACTGGAGTTCTAAAACTTGGTTTTAAACTGCATCCAAACAAAAGCTGTTATAAATTCTGTGAAGCAACAACAACAACAACAACAACAACAATAATATGCACCTGGAGGGCATACACTGCAAATCATGCTGAGCAGTATTGTTGGAGATTAGAAGCTTCTCTTAAGGAATCTAAAAACCCTCAGATTAAAAAAAAATCTGTGAAAGCCTAATTCAGATATATATTTTTAAATAGTTTATTTACACATTTTCCCAAACAAAATTACAAAAAAAAAAATTCTTAATACAGAGTATGCTTTGGAGATTCTTTATACATTTCTTTCCATCCATCTATCTAATTTCTGCCATCTTTTTTTAAACAGATTTTCATCTTTTGCCAACGGTATCATATTTAATTTGTCCATTTCTTTAATTTCCATAATTTTTGTAATTAACTCTTCTCTATCTGGTATTTTTTCTGATTTCCAACATTTCCCTAAGAGAATTCTGGAACTAGTAAGAATATACAATATCACACACAAATTGTTATATGTAATCCCTTCTGGTAAGATGTTGAGGAGATATACTTCTGGGTCTAGCTTTAGATCTATTTATACTATTTCTACTATTAGTTTCTGTATCGCTTTCCAAAATTTAGACAGCTTCTCACACCTCCACCAAATATGGAAATAAGAACCAATATTTTTCTTGCATCTCCAGCAGTTTCCCGACGCGTTTTTGTAACATTTTGCTACTTTATCTGGTGACCAATGCCACCTATAGAGCATTTTAAAAATATTTTCTTTGTAAGATGTAGCCTTTAATAGTTTTGTTGATTTCCACATTTTAGCCCACTTCTCCTTATTTATATTATAACCCAGATCTTTCATCCACAACCTCATACATGGTTTTATTGCTTCCTCCTTCGTATCTTCCTCTAAAAGGAAGTTATACAGTTTTTGTATCAGTTTATCTGCTGAAGAAAGCCAGATTTTGTCTAATTCCGACGTTGTTTTTACAAAATTCCTTATTTTATCCTTGGCGAATCTTGATTTTAACTGAATTTTCCCCCAGTTTGTTAGCTTAATGTTTAAAGCTTGTAGGGCTTCAAAAGATCTCAATTCGTTTTCTTTTGTTAATAATATTTCATAACTAACATACTTATTTTCAGTCATTAAATTAGGCATTATAAACGCCTCTAGCGGTGAGACCCATCTCGGAATCTTATCATAAAACTTTTCTTTTAATTTTCTCCAGATTTTTATTAATGCATCTCTTATTATATGGTTATGAAAATGTTGTTGTGTCCGTTCTTTGTCATACCATACATAGGCATGCCAGCACATGTATAAGTCATGACCTTCTAGTTTTAACATTCTTCTGTTTTTTAGTAATAACCAGTCTCTTATCCAGCCCATAGCGACTGCATTATAATAAAGTTGTCAATCCGGTATACCAAGCCCTTCTCTCTCTTTTTTTTTTGTCTCAGAGTAGTTTAAGTTTAATATGTGCTCTCTTTGCCTGCCAAATGAATTTTCTTACTAATCGGTCTAGCTCTTCACCCCAATTCAGCTATATTTACTACTGAAGTCCATGTATTGGTGGATATCAAGAATGAGGCTGCACTCATACGCACAATTAAAATGCCAGGTGGATTTAAAGAGTTCGATCAGATAACAACATCTGGGAAGCACCCTGCAGCCATCAGCAACCCATTCTGCTCTGCCGCAGAAGTGGAGTTAAAAGACACTGGGGGAAATCCGGTAGTTAACGGGTTGTGATGGGCCACGGATGGACTTTCCTGTGTCTGATCACTCCAGCGTGCTCTCATGGCGTCGGGATGGTCTGATTAGGCCATCGCGACTTGGTGCTGTTGTCCCCCCCCCTTGCGGTATGCACATCATCACAAACTCCATAGGGAGCCCTTGGTACAGAGGTGCGATTGATCGATCCCTCGTTTAAGCACATGGGAAAAAACAGCACAAAAAAAGACTCAGTTGTGTCTGATCACACACTGACAGACTGCACCCGCAGCTTCAAAGGGAGGTGTGATCATGCAACTGCAGGTCAAATTCCTCTGGAGGAAATAGCCTCGCTTCCCCCCCCCCCATTTTTTCTGGTACGTGTGAGATCAGAGGTGGCTGATAAGAGGTCTAAATTCACAGGTGCTTTATCTCACTCTCATGTATACATGTGTAGCTATGGGTAGATCCACTCCTTGCAGGTCAAAAAAATCCACAAGGGGGCTGCCAGGATTAGGGTACAGTTTTTACAGTTTTAGGGCTCTTTGCAGGTATTCTGTCTCGTGTGGAATTTGTCAGGGTCCATTCAGTCTGGTAGGGAGCCTTGGTAGTGTCATTTGTTGTTGCCCAGGCAGCATTAAATGACAGCCCACATTTCACAAGCTAGTCTTCTGAGATCTCTGTTGGCATACAGGGACTTGGGAATGTGTGTGTGGAGACACTGCATGTTCCCCCTATGAGGAGACCTGAGTCAGGAACAGAAGGGTGAGGCTCCAAAGAGGTGGGAGCAGGACAGGAAGGAGAGTAGGGAGCAAAATGGAGTAGAACTGGCAACTGTTAGAGGAGGGATAAGCCAGAGGAAGGAAGGAGGAATGAGAAGCAATCTAAGGTAACAGAGAGAGGAGAAATTGGGTCCTGGAAGGAGCAGGAGGAGTGGGAGCTGCAGTAAATGGGGAGAAGTGATGGCAAGAGTGGAAGAAGTGGAGACAGCAGGGGCAGGGGCACTAGAGGATGGAAATGGAGTATTTCTTACCCTATATATCCTTGTAGACCCCCGTGAGTTTTTGGGGTGCATCTGTGAGTATATATAAATTGTTAAGCCAAATCTACAAGGAAGTGAAAGCTGAAAAAATGGTACCTACAAAATCCAATACATGCTGACTGCTAGAAAAGTCCGATTGTAGGATATTTTAATACCTCACAATCACTACAAAACTTTTGCTTCATAATAGTGCCCAGCTCTTGGAAAGGAAAATAAGCCAAACTCCTTATGTCAGAAAGGATGTGTTTTAACAATCCTTGTCTTTGTGGAGAAGGTGATTTCCAGGGGCAGCAGAAATGTACTGAAGCATGTAGAATGCATGGCATTTTTTATCCAATGTTCATTACAGGGTTAACATATATTTAGCTGTCGCCAGGAGCTGGACTGTTCTCCCGAAAGAATTTTGAAGAATCAGAGTAGGAAGCACTGAATACAACACCTGCTTCTTTACGGCATGCTTAACTAATTACAGTGCAACAGAGACCCAGATTGTTCAGGGGCATATAGCATATTGAACAGAATGTTGACAGACACACATTCTACCATAAGGCTCTTTTCAGACCCTCTGATCTGAAGAAGACATGTATGAGAACCCAATGCATTCGTTAGTTTTTAGGTTCCTCCCCAGAATGGATTTTCAAATAAATAGTTGTAAATTATCCCATTAGAATTATGCATTCTGCATCTATGCATTTTTACTTGAAAGTAACCCCCATGGGTTGCCCAGGCTAGCCCAATCTTGTCAGAGCTTAGAAGCTAAGCAGGGTCAACACTGGTTAGTATTTGGATGAGAGATCACCTGGGAATACCAGGATCACTGTGCAGAGGCAGGAAATGGCAAACCACCTCGGAATGGCTCTGGCCTTGAAAACCTATGCCATGTTGCCATACGTTGGCTGTGCTTTGATGGCAAAAACAAAACAAAATACCCCCCCCCCGAGTTCATTGGTACTTACTCTCAAATAAATCGGTATAGAATTACAACTCTAGTAATCTACCAAAACGTTGGCTGCTAATCCATCTAGATATACAGTTCAACATTTCCTAACATTGTTTTTGGCTTGCCTATCAAGCCACTGCTATTGTTTAACTGTGTTAAACTGAACACTTAAGCTGCTTAAAGGCACTTGTTTCATAAGCAATGGCAAAAGAGACTCCAAGTCTTTCCAATGTCAAATGGAGAGGTATCTGTCTACTTTAAAGTGATGTTTTTGTTTGGGTTCCTGAAGCACACAATCTTTCATTGTTGTTGTCTTTGTCATTGCAAAAAAGTACTTCTGGCTCCAGAAAAGAAGAGTGAACTTGGGGGAAAGCATTGTGTGCCACCCAAGATTTATTTTACTGGGTCTGCAAGAACTGGAAGCAACTCCACTAAAATGTTGTGCTGTGAAATATCCATTCTTTCAATAGACCTCACACAGCACTGTCCCCACTGAAATAAACTGTGGTTGTGCAAGAAGCAGCAGTTGGATTGGTGCCAATCTCAAGAGGATGCCAGTATAAGCTCTAAGCATTTCAATATAATTTGTATAACTGGAGTCAAGAGCATGTTGTTAATGTGTCGTTTGGGGTGGTCCAAATATTATTTTGGGGTGCAGCCTGGACCCAGTGTCTGCCTGTGTGTTTGTCCTGGGGGCACCACACTTTGGAGCAACTGGCACCGGAACCGTGCTTTGGACCAGCACACAGAATGTGTCCCCTCGAAGGGGTGGGTCCACTGAAGATGGGGGTGTATGAATTGTGGGGGTCCAAACCTTATTTTGGGTGCAGGGGGCACTTCCTTATTCAAATGTCCTTTGAAATACAGGCCTCGGGAAAGCCCTGCGAACAGAAGCTCGTGGCATCAGAACCGGTGTTTGGGGTGGTCCAAATATTTGTGGGGGGTGCAGTCTGGCCCCAGTGTCTGCTTGTGTGATTGTCCTAGGGGCACTGCACTTTGGAGCAGCTGACACCAGAACCGTGCTTTGGACCAGGATACAGCATATGTCCCCTAGAAGGGAAGAGTCCTGTAATGTGGAGGTATATGATATGTGGTGGTTCAGACCTTATTTTGGGGTTCAGAGCTTTCCAACTCACTCACCTTAGTGTTTCTGAATGACTACACGAATAAGTAACGAATAAGGAATGAATAAGGAAGTGCGAATAAGGAACCAACTTCAGCCTCCTCATATTTTATCTCTCCTCAGTCACCATTTCAAAACATTGTCCAGTGCCAAGATGAACCTCTACCAATCAATTGGCATCTAGCCATGGATTATTTCTGTATGTGAAGACAAATATTTAGGTATGTAGCTGTCTGCTCACATGCTCAGTTGGCTTAGTTCTCATAACATAAGAACATAAGAGACGCCAATATTGGATTAAGCCAAAGGCCCATCCAGTCCAACACTCTGTGTCACACAGTGGCCAGAAATACCAGTGCCATCAGGAGGTCCACCAGTGGGGCCAGGACATTAGAAGCCCTCCCGCTGTTGCCCCCCCCCAAGCACCAAGAAGACAGAGCATCACTTCTCCAGAGCCCCTATCTATACCTTGTGGCTAATAGCCACTGATGGACTTCTGCTCCATATGCTTATCTAATTCCCTTTTGAAGCCGTCCATGCTTGTAGCCGCCACCACCTCCTGTGGCAGTGAATTCCATGTGTTAATCACTCTTTGGGTGAAGAAGTACTTCCTTTTATCTGTTCTAACCCAACTGCTCAGCAATTTTGTTGAGTTCCCACAAGTTCTTGTATTGTGAGAAAGGGAGAAAAGTACCGCTTTCTCTACCTGCTCTGTCCCATGCATAATCTTATAAACCTTCATCATGTCTCCCCTCAGTCGTCGTTTCTCCAAGCTAAAAAGCCCTAAGCGCTTTAACCTTTCCTCATAGGGAAAGTCTTATCAGATTTCCATTTCTGAATACACACAGTGATGCATAATAATGTTTCTCAGGCTTTTTTGCACAGGAGCAAACTTTTAAGCTTCTTCAAAAGTGAGCTTGTACTTCTGTGGCTGCAAATCGGTCGATGTGTAAGCCTGAAAGTTATCTGAAGGTTAGTTGAGACTGAAATAACCATTTTTCAAAATTAGAAGGCCAATGCCCTTTAAAAACACCAGAATTAATGTACACCCTTTATACCAGATGACATTACAGTAGTGCTTTTAGTGTCTGAGAATGCTGCAGTGAGCAAAGTCAATGTAGCCCTATCCATCCTTCAGTGATTCTTTTGTGCTTTCTTTTAGCTGCTTTAGCTGCGTCATTGCTTCTGTGAAACCTTTCCCTTTTTTGTGTGCTGTCTGTATTGAATTCTCTAATACCACATTCCTAAGATACTTACTTTTAAGTAAGGGCCATAAAAATCAGTTGGACTTTTCCTCACATAAATGTGCTAGGATCAAGGTGTGAGATCTCCCACATACTACAGCGGTGTTACATCCACTTAATGTGGGAGAATTTTGCAGTCAATGCCTTCCACATATAAACTCAGATCCAAAGAGACATTTAATAGCTTGGGTGAGCCTAGTTGGTCTGTTCTGTCTCTTTTGTCCCCTTTCAATAACAAACTCTTATGCCAAACAAAGTTTGAGTCCAGTGGCTCCTTTAAGACCAACAAATTTTTATTCTGGATTTAAGCTTTATATGTTGGTCTTAAAGGAGCCACTGGAGTCAAACTGTTCTGCTGTTCCAGTCCAACATGGCTACCCACCTGAAACTCTTATGCCATATCACAAAGTGCTTTTGGAAAGCCCTTCAGATTCCAAATCAGCTTGACCTCCAGCTGGTTGAGAAACAGCTCTTTTGGCTGCACAGAGCTAGTTGTGTCACTGGTTGGATTTTTAGTTCTTTCACTGTTTTGTCCCTCATTCTCCACTCTCAGGGTGATAAAGTAAGGTGCAACATGTTAAAATGGAAAGTGATATCACCAGAATTTTAGGCACCTTAAAATAATGGCACTAAATAACCTCCATATTTTTGCATTCAGCTCTTTAAACAAGGGTGATATTTTAAAACTCTCCAAGATCTTTTTCCAGAAAGGGCCAGCCATGTTAATCTAGTACCACCTCTTCATTCTAGCATAAAATGCCACAGAGAAGAGCACTCTAGCCTATGAAAGTTTATGGAAGAGTAAGAACTTATTGGCCTTTAAAGCGCCACTTCAAGACATCTTATTTGTATTCCAGAGCTGCTGCCTTCTTGTCCTCTCTAAATCACCACACGCAGCATGAAGAAGTGAACAGTGACTCAGGAAAGCTCCTACCTTGTCACATATTCTGTTGGTCTTTAAGGTGCTACGAGCCCGGCACCGCTCCCGGCGAACACTTTCGAGGCACCCCCATGGAGATCCCGGCTGGCTGGGCTGCTCAATGTCCTCCTGCATCCCGCAGAGCTGGGCGCTTGGGGGAGGACCCAGACCGACGAAGGCATGGACTGACAGCCGGTGGACAAGGGTGCTGGTGATGGGGGAGAGGGGGAGCCAGGTGAGGGCAGAAAGAGGGGGGTGGGCACTGGGGGGGGGGGTTCACTTTTCCTTCTCCCCCCCGACAGGCTCCTGCATGGAAGCAGTGAAGAAGCGCCAGCCAGAAGAGAAGGTGGGGTGGTGGTGAACCCCCCCTCCACCGGGCTTTTGGTGAGGGGAGGGAGGGGAGGGTTTCCTGGCAGACATGGACGACCTTGCGGCTGCTTCCCACAGCGCCTTCAGCTCCCCTTGGGCAAGCAGGGCACGATTTACTACCCTGTTTGGGGCGGGGCAGCAGGCCAGTGGGGTGCCCCCTCTTAAGGGGCCGCGCCGGGCTGCTCCTTCTGAAATGAGGCAGATAGCAACCCAGGAGAGGGCATTCTCAGTAATAGCATCAAAACTCTGGAACTCTCTCACCAGGGAGTCTTATCTCTTCCCTTCTGTTGCCATCTTCCACTATCCAGTGAAGACATTTTGTTCTGTTTGGCATTCTTTCAGGCTGTGGTCACACAAGTAATTCATGCCAATGTAATTACTTTACCTCTGTGGATTTAAAAAGCACAATCAGAGAACTGCCTTCTGTGCCCCAGTCATTGGCACCCGGGTCTGACACATCCTGGAAGCAGAGTTTGCTGACACTGGGGAAAGTCCAGTCTTTACATAGGCCAGTGCTTCCATTCCACTTTCCCCAACATCTGAACCCCCCTGTTGCGAATAGATTTCAGATGGGAAGTGTGAACGGTCACTTCCATCTCAGTCATGGGTTTTTGTTTTTACCTGATAGGGATGTGCATATAAGTGCATATGAACATAAGTGACCCCCATTGCCAGCAAGAGCCATGCTCCGTAGTTGAAGTGCTGGTAATGTGGATGTTTCAGCATGGGACCGGCGAGTGGAGGAGCTGCTTCAGGGTGTGCTGTCTGGTTACCCTTTCCTGCAACAAATTAAACTGCCTCAAATAGAGGTGCAAATACAGCACACCAAGCCTCCAATGATCCCTCCTTTCTACCCATTGTTTTAATTGGCATTTTACTGTCTTGTTAGTTTTCATGGTTTTTATTATTATATTTTTAATTTGTTAGCCACCTTGGTGGGTTTTATGAGGGCATTAAGATGGGGTATACATTTTGTAGAATGAAAAAATAAAGTTAATCTGCAGAATGCCCTTTTTCCAGAGGCTTGCCTGGCACCGACCCTACTAACTTTTACGAATTGTCCAAAACAGTCATTTTAATGAAAGAGGTTTATTTATTTTATTTCTTTATTTAAAATTTCAATTTATAGCCCGCCCTCCCCGTGACGCGGGCTCAGGGCGGCTCACAGATAGGCATAAGCCAACGCATAAAAACAAGTTAAACCATATAAAACCATTACTACAGTATTACAACATGTTAAGTGCTCTAGATGTTTCAGAATAATCTTCCATCAAGATGGCATCTCAAAGAAGGTACATCCAATCAATGCTGTCAGTTCCACGTGACACTGCCTTTCTCTCTTCACAGGGCCAGTTAGTAATGATGGTAAAATAATGATGGTACGATAATGATGGTACGATAATGATGGTACGATAATGATGGTACGATAGTGGCGGCTCCTACTCAAAGGCCTGGTGGAAGAGCTCCATCTTGCAGGCCCTGTGGAACTGCACAAGGTCCTGCAGGGCCTGGATCTCCTCCGGGAGCTTGTTCCACCAGGAAGGAACCACCACCGAAAAAGCTCTGGCCCTGGTAGCCGCCAGCCTGGCCTCCTTGGGGCCTGGAATTGTCAGGAGATGTTGCGTCCCCGACCGTAGTGCTTGCAAGGGAACATATGGGGAAAGGCGGTCCCTTAGGTATGTTGGACCCCGGCCATATAGGGCTTTAAAGGTAAGAACCAGCACTGGTACGATAATGATGGTATGATAATGATGGTACGATAATGATGGTACGATAATGATGGTACGATAGTGGCGGCTCCTACTCAATTCCTCCTTGGGGCCTGGAATTGTCAGGAGATGTTGCGTCCCCGACCGTAGTGCTTGCAAGGGAACATATGGGGAAAGGCGGTCCCTTAGGTATGTTGGACCCCGGCCATATAGGGCTTTAAAGGTAAGAACCAGCACTTTGAAGCGAATCTGGTATGCTATTGGCAGCCAGTGCAGTGCTTTCAGCACAGGCCGGATGTGGTCCCGACTAGGGAGACCCATCAACAGCCTGGCTGCAGCATTCTGTACTAGCTGCAGCTTCCAGATTTGCGACAGAGGCAGCCCCATGTAAAGAGCGTTACAGTAGTCTAACCTCGAGGTGACCGTCGCATGGATCACTGTGGCCAAGTCATCGCGGTTGAGGAAGGGAAGCAACTGCCGAGCCAGCCGAAGATGGTAGAAAGCTGACTTAGCAGTGGCTGCCACCTGGACCTCCATAGTTAATGAAGAGTCCAGGAACACGTCCAAACTCCTAACCTCCGGCGCTGGCACCAAAGGCACCCCATTGAAGGTCAGGAGAGGGAGCCCCAACCCCAGACCACCCTGACGCAGGCCCAGGACCTCCATCTTCACTAGGTTTAGCTTCAGCCGACTCAGTCGGAGCCAACCAGCCACAGCCTGCAACGCCTGGTGCAGATCTTCTGGACTGGAGCCCAACCGGCTGCCCAACATCAGATAGAGCTGGGTGTCATCTACACCCTGGGCGGAAGCCAGACTGGAAGGGATCTAGGACGGAAGCATCATCCAGAAAGCCCTGCAGCTGTAACGCCACCGCCCTCTCAATAACTTTGCCCAAATAGAGCAAATTGGACACCGGTCGATAGTTGGCCAATTCGGCCAGGTCCAAAGAAGGGTTTTTCAAGAGAGGGTGGACCATCGCTTCCTTGAGTGCTCCCAGGAACCGTCCCTCCGAGAGGGACTTGTTGATAATTTCCCTGAGGGCACCTCGCAGCCCCTCGTGACCCACTCTAATGAGCCAGGAGGGGCACGGATCAAGGCTGCATGTGGTTGGGTGCACCGATGCAAGCAATCTGTCAACTTCATCCAGGCTGAGCAGGCCGAAGCACTCTAAACCCGGAACCGAAGACGTGCAAGGGGCCTCTTCACTCACTGTTTCAACTGTGGCGGGGAGGTCGTGGTGGAGCACGAAGACTTTATCTGCAAAATAGCTTGCAAATGCCTCACAGCCAATATCCAATTCCCTAGCATTTCGCCTGCCTTGTGGCAGAGCCGTTAAAGAGCATTTCGCCTGCCCTGTGGCAGAGCCGTTAAAGACCGAATTGTTCTAAATAATTGGGCTGGTTCAGTTTTTGAAACTCATTTTACAGTCTGGTTTCCTTGAGATGTGTTTTATGAGACTTTTTCAAACAGGTGTTATATATTTTAAGCTGTTCTTACACTGTTGCTGCATGTTTAATCCTACATTTTAATAGTTTCTCAATTGTTATGACATTTATGGTGATGTTTTTATTATGTTTTACTTTGTAAGCTGCCTCAAACAAGTGATGTGTAAAGGCAGCATAGACTTCACCAGTGTTCCCTCAGAGCTGAGTTAGTGTGAGCTAGTTCACAGTTTTTTAGCCTCTGGCTCACACATTTTTGAATTAGCTCAGGAAGAATGTCTCCAGAGCAAACTAATTTATGCAATAGCCAAATTGCTCACTCACAACTTTAATGCCAGTAGCTCACAAAGTAGAATTTTTGCACACAAGATCCTACAGTTTAGAGGAAGCATTGGACATCACCCAAAATAAACAAATAAATGACTGAGCAGCAATTTAATCTGGATTTCACTAACTGGATTTCAGTAGCTGGATTTCACGAAGACTTCTACTATAAGTGAAGATTTATCATGGCAAAGAATTGTCTGTATTTGCCTGGTTGATCACGGAAGAAACTGAGTCATTACTGATCTTGGTAACAGAGAACTCACCAGAAATCTCTGCCCTCAAGACCTTAAGTCATAATTATGTCCCATTGATTTCACAGGATCACAGCATTGATGCTTTGAATGCAGAAATGTTTGAGTTCAATTGTGGGTTATAGGGATCACAGCTGGCAAAGCAAAGACTTCTGCCTGAAAAGTTTAGAAAGTCACTGCCAGTCAGAGCAGACGAGACTGAACTAGATGGGCCAGTGATCTGGCTCCAAATGAGATAGCTTTTATGTCAAGAAATGGCAATCAATACCATGTTGTTCATTATTAGTTCATCCTTAAGGCTGCAGTATTCTCAAAGCTCTCTATTGACACAAATATTTATTTATTATCAGGGCCGCCTCACCCACTAGGTGGACGAGGCATTCACCTAGAGCGCAGGCCGGCCCTTAGGGTGCCAAACTGGACCCGCCCCCCCTCTGCACCCACCCTGACCTCCCACTGCCACTGGGACAGCCACCGGTGGCTGCCAGCAGTGCGAGGAAGGCAGGGGAGAAGCGGCGGAGGAACCAAGGAGGAGGAGGAAGACTCATGAGCAGGGCTTCTCTGGTTGGAAGGACCCCAGAGCCACATGGGGGTGGCTGTCGGACATGCGGGACTTCCCGGGGGGCGAGCACCGTCCACACTGGCGCGGAGGCGATGGCCTCATTTAGGCAGTGCAAGGAGGAGGAGGGGCCATGTGGCTTAGGCAATGCCCACCCACCCCATGTGTGGGAGGGTGGGCTGGGCGCTCCGGTCCCCCCCAGTTGACCATGCAGAGCTCCAGGCCCGCTGCTCAGGGCAGTCCCACTGCCTTCCTTTGCCACTTCCCGGTAGTGAACCGCAGCCACCGCCATGCCCACAATGCCTCCCCAGGTGCGTCTGCGCCCCTTGGGGCCAGAGGCGACCTGAAAAGCTGCACGTGTGTGGCAGAGCGGGAGCCCTGAGCCCCTTGGCCAGCCAACTGGCCCTGGCATGACGCCCCAGTAGAAGGCCAGCCTACCCTCAGGCCCAAGCGATGAGGAAGAGGAGGAGCACTACCGGCGGGCCTTGCCGTGAAGCTAGGCGAGGGCTGCTGCGACGGGGGAAGGCCGGGAGGAAAGCGGGGGGGG